>NW_028261385.1:6863352-7000840 GCF_051295495.1 Thamnophis sirtalis
CGTTTGCCTAAGATGCAATACAGGTTCGAATCCCACTAAGGGTATGGCTAACTGATGAGAGCTAAATAGCTTGAAATAGATCTATACTAGTCTCCCTTTATTTATTTATCAGCACAAATAAAACACACACACACACACACACACACACATATATATTCCCCTCTCCACATTATTGCTAATTTCCTCATGTGGAGTTCGGGCTTTTTAATAGAACACATCTCAATTTTTCTTTATTTTCCTTATTACCCTCACTATCTCCAGTTGCAAAAGAAAAGAAAAAAAAGCTAGCATTAAGCCTGCTTTAGAAACCCCAGTTAAATGCATTCTGGTTTGAAGGCGAAGAGCTAAAAAGCCAAAAATGACAGCTTAAATGGTATCATTAAAGCAGATCTGATTCCAAGTGCCTCTGAAAGCTTCTTAGGCCCAGTATTAATACTTTTTTTTCTTTCTCCTTCTTTCTTTCCCCTTTATTAAAAACAAAACGAGAAAGAGAGGGAGGGGGGGAGAAGGTGCTGACAACTTTATTATTTCTTCCTTCCCATTCATGATTTTAGATCTTACCACCATTACACCTGTTCATTATGCAGGAATAATTATGAGACAGAATATCAACATCATCTTCAAGATCATTACAATTATCATCATCCTCTCCTGCACAGAGCACATTGGGCACAGTAGTGGGTTGCAATTTATTTTACTACCAGTTCTCTCGTGTGCCCACACTAGAAGTGGGTTCCTACCTGCGTTGGTACTGGTTCGCTTCACTTTGCTGTGCGTGCATGCGCAGTTCACTGTAAATTGTTCTGCACGTGTGCAAAGACCATGAAGAATAAATAAAAGATATGCCGGCAACGGCAGCAGAGACTGGGAAAACATTTTAGGGGCATGGCCAGCCTGGGTCGCTGCTGGTTCTGCGATGCAGGCCAAATTACCACTATAAGTTTGCCCAAATGGGTGCAAACTGGTAGCAACCCACCTCGGGTGTGCGTATGCTTGTGCGACACTACTGCGTATGCACAGAAGTGTCCGGGTGGGTAGGCAGAACCCCCCCAGCACTGCTATTACCGGTTCGCTTGATCCAGGGAGAACCGGCAACAACCCACCAGCAATAATTTTCCCAAGGTTTTGATGATTTTCAGCATCTTTGGCATCGTCCCGAGGGACATTACTAATCTTAAAATGAGCAGGTTGTGGCAAGCCACCCCCGTCAGAAGAATGTAATATTTTTGGAAATATTAAAAAAAGACATGATGAAATATTTCCCCTAAAGCAGGGGTGATATTCACTTACCTTCCCTACCGGTTTGCAGATGTGAGTGTGCGCCCTCACCACAGCGTCTCCTTAAGTCTCATTCCCCAGGTATGCCTTGTGAGGACGGGCAGGTCACTCTTCTCCTGGGTAGTCTGCTCAGCCTGCACTGTTCTTGCCTTCTCTCCACTCTCCATGCTCTCGGATCAGGAAGGGGTGGTCCTTGCTCCTCACCTGAGCTCTTTTTCTCAGTTGTCAACCATTCATCAATTTGGCCTTTTTGTAAAATTTCATTCAGTTGCCTGGCCAATATTGCATGTAAACTGGTCAGATATTTGAGCCAGAAACCATGTAATTGGTCCTTTCCATGTGATGTCCAATTCTTTACCTTTTTTACTCGATTTTTGACCATCTCAGTTGTTATTTCTAATACTTGCATTTGTTTGTTGCCAATGCTTTTCTCAAAGTCATGTATCCACTTTGCTTCCTTATTGTAGTCCTTTGCATTTTCCCACAATTCTTTCCAGAATTCAACTGTGGCCTGTTTTTCTGGTTTTTCACTTTTGGTGTCACTATTCACATTAAGTCTTTGATAAAAACGCCGTTGGTCTGATCGAAATTGCTGATTTTGTTTATATTGGATGATTAGTGCCTCATATCTTTCAATTTTTCTAGCTGTTGCTGTTATCTGCTGTTTTACAATCTCTACAGCTTCATTGATGTTTCTTGTATCCAATCTATATCTTCTGATTAGTCGATCTATGATTTTGGTGGGGCCCGACTAGTAACCAATGCCAAATCCGGCGAAACAACTGGCCGCTGTGATACAATTGTATAATAATAATAATAATAATAATAGGAGGAGGAGGAGGAGGAGGAGGAGGAGGAGGAGGAGGAGGAGGAGGAGGAATGAAGTTTAAGAAGAAGAAAAAGTTTGAATGGTTATGTGAACCAAAGTACAGAAAAATTGCTGCAGGCTGTAAAAACAGAGAACAGCATAAAAACAACAGAAACAGAGGCAAAATATAAGGAAAAACAGTTGGATGATGATTAAATAGATGGAAAACCAAAGCTTTGCAAGGACAGCACTTGAAAAACATTGAAGGAAAATGTGATGACAACTTGACATGGCTTAAGATGGGAACCATCAAAAAAGAAACGGAAGGTTTAATACTGGCTGCTCAAGAACAAGCACTACAAACTAATGCCATAAAAGCAAAGATACAAAAATCCACTGACAACCCAAACAACTTTGCAATAATAAAGTCAAAACTGTTTCACATTTAATATGTGAATGCAGCAAAATCGCACAAACTGATTACAAAGCTAGACACGACCAAGTTGCTAAATTAATCCACTGGTCCTTATGTAAAAAATATGATTTACCTGTATCCAGAAAGTCATGGGAACATAAAGTGGAAAAAGTTATCGAAAATGAGAAGGTGAAGATCTTGTGGGACTTTCGCATACAAACGGATCGTCATTTGGAGCACAACACGCCAGATATCACAGCTGTAGAGGGCTGAAGTGTACAGTTTATTGATATCGCTGTTCCAGGAGATGCCAGAGTTGAAGAAAAAGAACTAGAAAAAATAATGAAATATTGCGACCTGGCCATCGAAACTACACGGCTATGGATGAAGCATGTAACAGTGATACCCGTTGTCATTGGGGCATCATGTCCAAGAATTTTACAAGATACATTAACAAATTGCAGCATCCTGCAATAACATTAGCAGAATTGCAAAAAACTGTGCTACTCGGAACATCGTATATTTTAAGAAGGTACTTGGTTGATACCTAGGATGCTGGCAGCAAACTGTATCAACCATTAGCACCAGTCACTGGTATTTGTGATGCGTTTTTGAATGGTCATTTGGCTGAGTTTCATATTTAATGAATAAAGTATATAATAATAATATGTATGGGGAAAAAGTCATAATTTTTATGATCAGGAAGCTCAGAAACACATCCCATCTTCCCAATTCCCCCACTGCTATATCATATATCCAGTAGTTCTTGCTTTGCATAATGTTGCAATGCATTTTTTATTAAATATACCATTTCATTTCTTTCTCCTCTCTCTTTCTCTCTTTCTCTGCCTCTTTTTCTTGCCCTCGCTCCTTTCTTTCTTTCTTTCTTTCTTTTTCTTCCTTCCTTCCTTTCTTTCTTTCTTTCTATCTTTCTCTCTTTTTCTGTTTTTCTCTCTCTTTCTTACCCTCTTTTTCTCTTTCTCCTATTTTGCATGGTCTCACTCTCTTTTTCTTTCTCTCTCTTTCTCTCACTCTTTCATGATCTTTCTCACTCTATTTTTCTGGTCTTTTCTCTCTCTATATATATCTTTGTTTTTTCTCTCTTTCTTTTTTCCTTTCTGTTTCTCTTCTCACTCACTCTTTCTACTTACTCTTTCTTATTCTTTCTCAGTCTCTCTTTCTTTCTTTCTTTCTTTCTTTCTTTCTTTCTTTCTCACTCTTTTTCTTTGTTTTTCTCTCTCTTTCTCATCCATAATCCACATTTTTCAGGGTTTTGTATTGAGGGTTGTAAAGTAACCGAACACAAGGAAAAGAACAACTGCATCTCTATAAAAGAAACACCAGTTGAACTCAGCAAAAAAAGTAAAGTTATTTCGCTTGCATCCACTTTTCCATTCAGAGAAATGCAAAATCAGATCTCTGGGTTGCCCCCATTCTATGGAGCAGATTCTATAAAAACAGCAGGAAGTCTTCAGACTAAACTAGCTTCTGTTAGAAGCGTTTAAAGATTTTTTTTCTCTCCTCCTGCCTCCACTTTGTGGGTAATAGAGATAAATTTTTGACATATACAAGAAAAGGGAAGAAATGCATTTAATGGCAAATGTAACCTAATATTCCAAGATCTTACACAAGAAATGCAAGCGTAGGGAATTAAATATCAACTTTTGACAGATAATTTTTATGGGATTAGGTGCTGAAGTTGCAAGTTATTATTTTTTTCTTCCCCCTTCTTCTTCCATAGTCAAACGAGGAGCGATATTAGAGGAAGAACAAAAGGGTTTTTTTTTTTTAGTGCTTCCTTTGCATAAAGTTCACAACTTTGATGAGCCCAAAACTGGAGGTAGGATTGCAAAGGGAACCTCACAAAACAGTGGAAGAGTTCTGTTAAAAGAAAGGCCCATCTGGGTTCAGTTCCAAGTGGGGAGAAAGACACTGGAAACATGGAGGCTGCTTGGAAAGATGGTTTAATGGTGGACAGGACCACATGGCTTGAGGTCCTAGGCAAAAAAAGGGAAGAGATGCTGAGAGTGTCCTTGTTTTATGCCCTCTCTGGGCTTTTGAATGGGAGCTTGTATTCTGATTGGCTGTCGGACTCCCATGGGGCCATACAGAAGCAACTCTGTAGGCTGTCCTTAGTCCCAGGCTTGGTTGAGCTTTCCTGGGTGATGATATAATGAAGAGGCTTTGGACAATTCCCCCTATGGCTCTGCCTGAAGGAGGTAGATCTTTGTTATGTAGAATAGACTGGCTCAGGCCTCAATGGCCCATTAACAAAGGCATGGGGTTGTGATTCTACCGCCCTTTTAGGGAAAATATTCTGCCCTTTTATAATTTAGTAAAATATCTCACTTTCTTAGGAGAGGGGTGGGCGCCAACTTCCTACGCTTCATTTGACCTAGTGTGATTAGACGTGCAAGGAATTTTGTTTTCTGGTACAGACGCTTTCAGGGTACATGCAAAGCAGAGGTGGGTTCCTACCAGTTCGCACCAGTTCGGTAGAACCGGTTCGTCAAATCTACCGAACCGGTTAGAAGAGGTTCCACCAGAAAGCAGGCCACACCTACAGAAGAGGTTCCAAAAAATTTTAAAACCCACCACTGACACACACACACACACACACACACACACACACACACACACAGAGAGAGAGAGAGAGAGAGAGACAGACAGACAGACAGACAGACAGACAGACAGACTCACACAGAGAGAGAAAGAGAAAGAAAGGAAGAAATAAATAAAGAAAAAAAGAAAAAAAGAAAGAAAAAGTGAGAGATGAAAGGAAAAAAGGAAAAAAGGACAGAGACAAAAGGGAGGAAAGAGAGAGAGAGAGAGAGAGAGAGAGAGAGAGAGAAAGAAAGAAAGAAAGAAAGAAAGAAAGAAAGAAAGAAAGAAAGAAAGAAAGAAAGAAAGAAAAAAAACACATGGCCGGCAAGCCACTCCCACAAAGGAGGCCACACCCACAGGGTAGTTTCAAAAAAAAATTGAAACCCACCACTGATGCAAAGCAACAGAATCGCTCCTACCACCACCATTATTATCATCCAATAAGAGGCGATTGCAGGAAGGCCCTGTCAGCATTCCAAATAGCATCCACAATTAAATCAGAGTCCAAGGCAAAGGATTCCTCAAAGTTCCAATTGATGAAGAGAGCCATGTTGGCACATCTGGGAAAACCCGAATCTGAAAGCTTCCCGGTTTTCCCCACCCTTATCCTTCATTTCATTTCCAGCACCTTTCTCCCAGCTTAGAACCGGACCCGACTTTTCTTCCTACAAGGTGAGAGATAATAAGAAGAAGGATACATAATAATACTACAATCACTCATGGGTAAATAGACATAGACTTTAGGGAATTTAGGTGTTCAGCAGAGTGATGGCACGAGAGAAAAAAACAGTCTCTGTATCTAGTTGTCTCAACATGCCCTATAGTGCCATCATGAGGGGAGGAGATGAATCAGTTTATGGGCAGGATGTAAGGGGTATTTTCTCAGCCCTCCTTCTGACCCAGGCAACCTACAGGTTGTAGGAAGTCAGCTCCCACCCCCTCTCCTAGAAAAAGTGAGATATTTGAGGAAATATTAAAAGGGCAGAATATTATCAGTGCTAGAAGGAAATGGGGTTTGGATGGGGGAGGAGGAAGAGAAGAAGAAGAGGAGGAGGAAGAGGAGAAGAGGAAGAGAAGGAAGAAGTGGTGGAGGAGGAGGAAAAAGAAAAAGAAAAAGAAGGAAAAAGAAGAAGAAGAAAGAAGAAGAAAGGAGGAGAAGGAGGAGGAGGAGGAGAGGAGGAGGTGATGGAGGAGGAAGATGAGGAAGAAGAAGAAGAGGAGGAGGAGGAAGAAAAAGAAAAAGAAAAAGAAGAAACAAGAAGAAACGAGGAGGAGAAGGAAAAGGAAAAGAAGGAGGAGGAGGTGGTTGAGGAGGAAGAGGTGGAGAAGGAAGAAGAAAAAAGAAGAAGAAAGAAGAAAGGAGAAAGGAGAAGAAAGGAAAAGGAGGAGAAGGAGAAGGAAAAGAAGGAGGAGGAGTGGAGGTGGTGGTGGAGGAGGAAGAGGAGAAAGAAGAAAAAAAAAGAAGAGGAGGAGGAGGTGGTGGAGGAGGAAGAGGAGGAGGAGGAAGAATAAGAAGAAAAATAAGAAAAAAGAAGAAAGAGGAAAGAAGAAGAAAGGAGAAGGAGGAGAAGGAGGAAGAGGAGGAGGAGGAGAAGGATCAGGAGGAGGAGGAGGAGGAGGAGGAGGAGGAGGAGAAGAAGAAGAAGAAGAAGAAGAAGAAGAAGAAGAAGAAGAAGAAGAAGAAGAAGAAGAAGAAGAAGAAGAAGAAGAAGAAGAAGAAAGAGTATCTACCTTGTTGAAGGTGGGATGGGTGGAGGAGATCCCATAATTTATTTAAACTTCTCCCCAGGATGGAAGAAAGAGAGCTGGCTTCCATCTGGAGTGGCCTGGAGGAATCAACCAATATCTATTTACCTTCCCGGCAACCTTCAATAAATTATGAATGCCAAGGTGTCAAAAAATTTACATGGGAGATATAATGCGCCGTCTTTATTTCATCCTGCCACGTGAGGCCAGGAATTTTTCCTTATGGAAATGAACGCGAAGAGAGCAAAAGACCAAACCTGGCACCTGAAATTTCTAATAAGCAACAACCGAGAGGTGAGACCGTAAGGAGAAAACGATTGTCCTGATTAAAGGAGAAAGAAATTGCAACCTGCCAGGCTCCATTGCAGCCTCTTTTTACAACCCTTTGCCTGCTATTACATTAATACAGCTTTATTGAGCGCTAAGTATTTTTAAGTTGTTTTAAAGGCCCATTTATTAGGGGAGGCATTTAACAGCCCCATTCCCTCTTTATTACTCAGAAGTAAGTGCCGTCGAGTTCAAGAGGAGTTTCTAATTAATCCTGGCCTTTAACACCACCTTGCAATTCTTTCCTGTTTTATTGCTTCCATGCTTAGCAAAGGGCACTTTTTTTTCCCCATTTACATCCAAAGCATTGAAAGGGTTGGGATAGGGCTACATTGGAGGAGGATTGGTTAAAAAGAGCTCCTTGCCTAGTTGAAGACTTGACTGCAGTGGAGCAATTCAAATTTTTTGTACTACCAATCAGTGGTGGGATTCAAATAATTTAACAACCGGTTCTCTGCCCTAATGACCAGCAGGGTAGGTGGGGCTCGGTGGTCATGTTACTGGGTGGACACGGCCAACTCAACATCACTCCAGGCACATCGGTGTCTGTTCTCTCTTTAAGGATCCATCACCCATGTCCATCTGCCTTAATAATGACTGTTCACTCATAATGACAGATCCTATTCAAACAGGCAGTTCGCCATCGCATATATATTTTTGGAGAGAGGTGGGGGAGAGAAATCTACACCATGACCTTCCTTGAAATACGGAAGTCTGTTCGCCAGGGGGTTTCAGAGGCCACATTACCTCTGAGCCTCCAAAGATGGAAGATGATGGAGCTCTGAAGAGATAAAGCAATCACTCAGGGCTTCCTATTGTAAATAAACCTACGAAGGTTGAGCCAATTCTGATTTATCTTTTGGGCCGCTCTGAAATGAGGTTGGCCAGGTAATGCATTTTTCGGGCTATAAGACGCACCTTAGTTTTTTTCGAAGAATTTTTTTTATTTTTTTATTCTCTTACATACCATTTTAAGTATACATTCCAGTGGTGGGATTCAAATAATTTACCAACCAGTTCTCTGCCCTAATGACCAGCTGGGTAGGTGGGGCTCGGTGGTCATGTGATCATGTGGGCGTGGCCAAGTCAATGTCACTTAGGTCGATGGGCACTTCGCCTTAGTTGTTACAATGGTAATAAGGGTTAACTGGAGAGGCAGTTTCTGTAAGCAGGGCAATAAATATGAGGCTAGAAACAACACCTGAATGTTTCCTTCCTGCCTTCCTTACAGGATTAGCCCTGTAAAGTGGAAAAAAATAAAATGAGATTTCTTCCAACAACCGGTTCTCCGAACTGCTTAGAAAGTCACCAACCGGTTCTCTCGAATAGGTGCGAACCGGCTGAATCCCACCACTGCTACCAATTCTGTGGGCGTGGCTTGGTTGGCATGGCAGGAGAAGGATACTGCAAAATCTCCATTCCCTCCCCACTCTGGGGCCAGGCAGAGGTGGCATTTGCCGGTTCTCCGAACTACTCAAAATTCCCACTACAGGTTCTCCAGAACCTGTCGGAACCTGCTGGATTTCACCCCTGCTTGATTGGTTCTTGAGCAATGCTGTTTTCTTTCTCAAGAATTTAAGAATTTTATTTAACAGAGTTGGAAGAGATCAAATTAATCTCCAAAACTGAACACTTCAACAAGAGAATTATGGAAGCCATAGAAATAGAGAAACACCCCTACAACATGAATAAACATGACGATACCTCCCGCCTACCAGACATCTGGAAACCAGCCCTTGTCAACAAACAAGCCCCACCCACCATCCAGGTCGTTACAACACAAAAAACAACGGACACACAGCCAGCACGTCAGCCACACAGGATGATACGAAACAGCCGACCAATCTACAAACGTCAACTCCATCTACCAATCAGGATGCAACTACACAGCCAATGAATCTACTTACAGCAACAAAGTCAACACTCCACACACCCCCACCAAGATTTATAGAAAGATGGCAGCTCCGACAACGCCTTACTCGCACAAGCACAAAGCCGAAAACACCAGCCTGAAGATGGCGAGTGGGACCTCGCCAAAACGTTGCCAAGACAATCTCAATCTTACATGGGAATAGACCTGAATACAACAAGACCAGCATATCTACACCTGTGAAAATCTATGAAAACATGCACACAGACACACACATATGTACATAAACAAACACACAAACACATATACACATACATAGATATATACATATTGTGGTGTCAGTGTGTATGTTTATGTGTGACAGAAACATAAATACATACATACATACATACATACATACATACATACACATACAGTATATCACGTCAATGTAGGAGCCCATCTCCTAAACTGAGCAAACTAAAGTCAACTTTTAAATATATATTTAAAATAATTGATTGACACTGCCAGGTAATACTTTTTAAACTCCTCCATTTAAACAAAGCAAATTTAATTTTAAGTTTAATTAAAAGGAAATTTAATTAGAAAGAAGATTAAATTTTAATTAAATTCCCTCAAAATCCTTATCCATGCCTCCACTGCTAATATTTCTCTTCGAGGCAAATCCCTTCTTAATATTCGTAAATTCTATTCGGGTAAACTTCTCCTTTATATTTAAATCATATCTGCCTGGTTGAATATTCTCTCTTCTGGGGAAAGAGAAAGAAAATCATTATGCCTTTGAAAATACTTGAAGAGCTACTCCGATGAGTTAGCATCCAACCAGAAGAAAACCTGGCCATATGTAAGAACCAGCTTTATAAAAACTATGATGGCTGCTAGGGAAGTACTGATGAATTGACTTAGACTCCATCTGTAGCCACTGTCCACCTGACAGATGATATTCAGAAGTTCACACATGGGTTGTGAAAACTTAGTTTGTTCAAGTTATCTCACCATCTTGAGATTTTCCCTCAAGGCACTTCATTCTATAATATGTCAAGATCACATGAAGGTACTAATAGCCCACTCTATAAACTCTTAGTAAGACCACACCTAGAATACTGCATCCAGTTTTGGTCCCCACACTACAAAATAGATGTTGAGGCTCTAGAAAGAGTGGAGAAGAACAACCAGGATGATGAGGGGAGTGGAGGCTAAAACATATGAAGAACAGTTGCAGGAATTGGACATGGCTAGTCTAGTGAAGTGAAGGACCAGGAGAGACATGATAGCAGCCTTCCAATATTTGAGGGGCTACCACAGAGAGGAAGGAGTCAAGCTATTCTCTAAGGCACCTGAAGGCCAGAGAAGGAAGAATGGATGGAAACTGACCAAGGAGAGATTCAACCTAGAAATAAGGAGACATTTTCTGACAGGGAGAACCATCAACCCATGGAACAGAAGTTGCCTTCAGAAGTTGTGGGAGCTTCATCACTGGAAGCTTTCAAGAAGAGACTGGACTGGACAGGAGATCCTATACCAGAGGTGGTATTCAGAAGGTTCTGACCAGTTCTAGAGAACCGATAATGGAAATTTTGAGTAGTTTGGAGAACCGGTAAATGCCACCTCTGGCTGGCCCCGCCCCCATCTATTCTCTGTCTCCTGAGTCCCCAGCTCATTGGGAGGGAATGGGGATTTTACAGTATCCTTCCCCTGCCACACCCACCAAGCCATGCCCACAGAACCGGTAGTAAAGAAATTTAAATCCCACCACTATTCTATACCAGTGATGGTAAACCTTTTTGGCACGTGTGTGCACGCTCTTCAGGAATGAAACCCAGAAGAGGAGCTTCCCAGGGGAGCTGTGCATTCACTGGAACTTCCAGTTTCCAAAGAAAGCACTTCTGGTTTCCAGTGAGCGCACCTCCAGTTTCCAGCACATGTGCGCACATGATGATCAGCTGGCCAGAATGCATGTGCACACCAGAAAACAGAGGACCACCTTTTCGGTTTCCAGCACTGCCACATGCGTAGTGAAGGCCAGTGGACTGTCATGTGCACACGTACACCAGAAATCTGGAAGGAGAACAGGTGATTCTGACTGTGCCAAGCGATATGGCTCTGCGTGCCACTTCGGGCACGCATGCCATAGATTCACCATCACGATCCTGTATACCATTTCAGACAAGTGACTGTTCAATCTCCTCTTAAAAACCTCCAGGGATGGAAGCGCCCACAACTTCTGAAGGCAACTTCTGTTCCTCTGCTTAATTGTCCTCTCTGTTAGGAAGTTTCTCCCCAATTCCAGGTTGCTCCTCTCCTTGATGAGTTCCCATCCATTGTCCTGCCCTCTGGTGCTTTGGGAAATGATTATTATTAATCTTAGTATTAATCTCTGCTTTTATCGGAAAAAGCTCCATTGCATAATGAAAAGTGTGCATCCTATTGAGAAAAAAGAAATAAAGAAATTAATGACATTCTACATTGGCCTTAGCTTCTTCTTGCTGAACTAACTTTAAACAATTTAAATCATTTCTGATCTTAAGAATAGGCTAACTGGAATTTCTTGGTCCCGTATTTATTTTGTATATAGTCAATCCATTTTTTCCAGTCTCGTTTATATCTCTCATTTGAGTGATCTTTAAGATATGCCGATATTTTAGCCATCTCGGCTAAGTTTGTGACTTTCAATGTCCATTCAAGAGCCAAGGTGGCGCAGTGGTTAGATGCAGCACTGCAGGCTACTGCTAGATCAGCAGGTCAGCGGTTCAAATCTCACCGGCTCAGGGTTGACTCAGCCTTCCATCCTTCCGAGGTGGGTAAAATGAGGACCCAGATTGTTGGGGGCAATATGCTGACTCTCTGTAAACCGCTTAGAGAGGCCTGAAAGGCCTATGAAGCGGTATATAAGTCCACTGCTATTGCTATTGCTATTGCTAATTCTTGGATTGTAGGCAAGTCTTCCTTCTTCCAGTATTGCGCCAACAGTCTTGCTGCCGTTATTAGGTGCAGAATCAAGATAGTCTCTAGCACTGTAAAGTCAGTACATATACCTAGTAAGAATAACTGAGGAGTAAACTTTATCCTTCTTTTAAAGATATTTTGCATAACCCACCATATTTTTATCCAGAATGCCTTAACCTTTTGGCAGGTCCACCATATATGATAATATGTAGCATCGAGAGAACCACACCTCCAACATTTAGGCTGTACATTCGGAAAGTGTGCATCCTGAAGTCTTGGCGTGGGCTTTCTCACAGCCGAAAACTCCACAAGTTGATTCTGTTGGGAGAAATGTCCTTCTGGGTTCAGTCCCAAGTGGGGAAAATGACCCTGGAAACAGGGAGGCTGCTTGGAAAGATGGTTTAATGGTGGACAGGATCACATGGCTTGAGCTCCCGAGCAGAAAAGGGGGAATCACACGCTTCCAGATGTTGGGTGAAGAAGAAAAGAGGCAGAGATGCTGTAAGTGCCTGGTTTTATGCTCTCTCTGGCCATTGATCTTGAGCTTGTATTCTTTTTTAAAAAACAATTTAAGAGCCGAGGTGGCGCAGTGGTTAGGGTACAGTACTGCAGGCCACTTCAGCTGACTGTTATCTGCAGTTCAGCAGTTCTAATCTCACCGGCTCAAGGTTGACTCAGCCTTCCTTCCTTCCGAGGTGGATGAAATGAGGACCCAGACTGTGGGGGCGATATGCTGACTCTGTAAACCACTTAGAGAGGGCTGAAAGCCCTATGAAGCAGTATATAAGTCTAACTGATATCGCTATTGCTATTTGTTTTTAAACAAAGACAAACAAACATAAAAATTTAAATTTTAAAAAAAGCCATCTTCCATTACAAATTGTAGAAAGTGTGCCAGTTGGTTACAGTATTTCTATGCATCTCTTCCTTAGTCACCACCTGCTTTTCATATCTAACCGCATATTTTAAATTCACCTATATTCATGTATATCACAATTATTACATCTCAACCTTAATTTGACTTTAATTGTTTTTACGTCCTTTTTATATATAATATTCAAAATCTAGACTAGGATTATATAATAACATTCCATTAAATCACCCTAAAATCATCCAATCACAATACATCTTCATAACATATTCTAGACAAAGCTTTTAAACCCTCCTCTCATAATTTCCATGCATTGCTCATATAAAATTGATCTTGTATTCTGATTGATTGCCCGTGGGGCCATGCAGGGGCAACTCTGTAGGCCATGAGTCCAGGTTTGGTAGAGCATTGCTTCTTCCCAGGTGCCCTGTGGTGAGATGGGTAAAGGGCTAATACTACCAGGCCTCAATCCCATCACCCTGGAGCTGAAGGGGGGAGATCTTTGTTATGTAGAGTAGACTGGCCCAGGCTTTTTTAATGGCCCATTGACAAAGGTGGGGGCTGTGAAGAGTGAGTCTGCTTCCTGCCTAAAAACATCTTTCTTCATTTCTGATCCAGGGATAATATAATATTCTGCCTATTCAATTTTTCCCATGATATTTTTTTTTTTAGACTTCCTACAATTCTAAGCACATTCCTTTAAAAAAAAATCTTCTGCTAGAATTTACTGTTCCAGCAGAAGAAATATCTTGTCAATTCATGGACCAGCGACCGTTTTTCAGATGGGTTAACTATCGATTCGTGTTGGACCAAACAAACACACACAACAACAACAACACAAAAAGAACAAAGAATTAGCAGCTGGAGATAAGTAGAGGCTAAGCAAGGTGAGATAGGAGAGGATTGCTTCAGAGCAAACAAGACAGATACAAGTATGGCTGGGCTTACAGATCAAGTGAGCAGGATATAGTGTGTGGCTTGAAGTTGGTATCGCTGAGAGGCAATCAGTAGCAAGTGGATAGGTCAGCGTTCGGTCCCAAGGTCAAGTAGCAAACTGAATGAGAAATTCCACTGGCAGGCTGTAATTCAAATGCTTGCAAGGAGGCTGTATGAAGCCAAGGAAATAGGAAGAGCAGAACATGAACACAATTAAAGAAGATACCAGAGATAAGAAGCAAGAAACATTGCATTGCATATTAATAGCAATAGAAATAGCAGTTAGACTTATATACCGCTTCATAGGGCTTTCAGCCCTCTCTAAGCGGTTTACAGAGTCAGCATATCGCCCCCACAGTCTGAGTCCTCATTTCACCCACTTCGGAAGGATGGGAAGGCTGAGTCAACTCTGAGCCGGTGAGATTTGAACACCAGAACTGCAGTCAGCTGAAGTAGCCTGCAGTGCTGCATTTAACCACTGCCCACCTCGGCTCTTAAGCTAAGATCTAGTTTCTCCTTTTCTAGAGGGGGGGGGAGTGAAGTCCTTTCTCTGATGTTCTCAAATCTCCATGAACATTTTGCGGGAAGAAATTCCCTGAGTTTGTTCCCAGCTGGGACACACCACAGACACTGAGAAGAAATGGATGCAGAAGCCAGCTGCCAGAAAGTGGAATAGCTAACACCCTAGAACAGAGATGGCTAACCTTTTTCGGACCGAGGGCTCAAAGTGTGTGTGCACAGGCCCCCACCCTCCAAAATGCAACGTGTGTGCAGCCCCTCTGCATGTGCCCCCCCATGCATGCACATGCGCCCCCGCACATGGCCTATCCCCCAATGCATGTGCACACTCACACCATGTGGCCCAGCACTCACACATGCATGGCATCTGGGAAGAGAGAGTGAAGCTGACTCTGTGCACCTCTCTCTCACTGTAATCCAATTCACGGACAAGTCTTGACATCCCCCCAATTAGAAGTCAAGGTCCTCTTCGAATATGATGGATGAACATAATTTGCCTGGATAGACTCCTTAGGAGAGTAGGCAGAGTCATTAAGGGTCATTGCTCCTAAATTCTCTCTTAGGTGGGTTGTCCCAAAGGTGCTTTTTCAAGAGACAACTGGACTTTCTTTGTTTTTCCTTGAAGACATTTGTCTTCTCACAGAAGAAGCTTCATCAGTTCTGGCTGAATGGTGGAGGATGGAAGGATTCGTATGCCTTGCAGTCAGGCTCGAGCTATTTGCTGATGTTCTGCCTTAGTCATGTGTCCCTCTTTCCTTTTTTGCCTTTCAATTTGTCAGAGAGTTCTTTATGCAGCCATGCTGGTTTCTTTTGAGAGCTGTTATTTTTTTCTTCTTCTTCTTCTTCACTGATATTGTGCTAGACTGGGCTTTTATCATCTCACTTTTCAAAATTTCCCAAGCTTCTTGAGTTGTTTTCCCCTTGAGGATTCTCATCCATGGAATCCTTCCCAAGCTGTCTCTAATAAGCTTGTTGAAATTAGCTCTCTTAAAGTCAAGACTCTAGTTTGCCTTTGTTCTACTATTTGCGCTGGTCATTAGTGCTCCCTCTGAGAGTTGTTGAGGCCACTTGGAGGTTTATCTGTGCCCTCAAAATCACATAAATAATGGAAATGAGTGTGGAACCTTCTTGAAATTGCTGAAAGGACTGTTTTGTAAACAGGGGGCGTCAATTCCCTCCCACTCTATTAAGAGAGAGCTGTTTAATTTTAAACATAGATGTCCCCTCTGACCCATCTTTTCAAACCAGCGTTCCTCTCTAGAATATGGATTTTGCTGTCTTCCAAAGAATGGCTTTTGTCCCTTAAGTGGATTGTTAAGTGTGACCTTCCTGGTGAACCTGTGAAATGGTCTTGGTCTTAACAGCTCAGCTAAGAGAAGGATTTAGGAGTCATAACCCTAAGAACTCTCTGACTAATCGTCCAGTTGAGCCTATTCAGATTGGGTGAGAAGTTAAATCACCCTGGAGGACATCTATAGGGGTCTATAGAGGTCCTCTAACCAACTTCTTCAGCCTGAAGAAAGTACTTGGATAAGTAGTGATACGTTTCAAACCAGAAAAGAAAAGAAAACGCATGTGCACACCGGAAACTGGAAGCTCAGCTTCCCGGAACGTGAATGCACACCAGAGAACTGCTCTGATGGCTTCTGGGGTACCCATGTCTGTGCCAGAAGCTGGTCTTCTTGTTTTCTGGTCTTGCCCTGTGTGGGTGGGGATGAACTCCAGTTTGGCACCTCCTCGCCAGACGTCTTGGGAAGATATAATTTTAAAAGTGTAAGAATTTCATCTTATCAGAATAGCAGAGTTGGAAAGGACCTTGGAGGTCTTCTAGTCCAACCCCCTGCTTAAGCAGGAAACCCGACACCACTTCAGACAAATGGATATCCAACATCTTCTTTAAAACTTCCAGTGCTTCCAGAGCATTCACAACTTCTGAAGGCAAATTGTTCCACTGGTTAATTGTTCTAACTGTCAATTGTTCTAATTGTTCTAATTCATCCTTAGTTCTACATTGGTTCTCTCCTTGATTATTTTATTATTTTTTTATTTTTTTATTTTATTAAGGATTTATATGCCGCCCTTTTCCCTGAGGGGACTCAGGGCGGCTTACAACAATGAAGGGAAGGGAGTGCAAGACAAGACTTGAAAAAAAGAATCGTGATTAAAAGAAATTAAACCATAAAAATACAACATTCACTCAACATTCGGGCGGGGTGAGAAATAATCCTATCCCCAGGCCTGACGGGATAGCCAGATCTTGAGGGCTGTGCGGAAGGCCTGGACTGTGGATTAGTTTCCACCCATTGCTTCTTGTCCTGCCCTCAGATGCTTTGGAGAATAGCTTGACTCCCTCTTCTTTGGGGCAGCCTCTGAGATATTGGAAGACTGCTATCATGTCTCCCCTGGTCCTTCTTTCATTAAACTAGATATACCCAGTTCCTGCAACCGTTCTTCATATGTTTTAGTTGTCAAGTCTGCAGCCATCTTTTCTTTTGGATCTTTGGCCTGCCACACTTTCTATTATTCTATTATGCATTTTCTATTGTGGGAAAATGGGAGGGGGGATTGTATGGAGTTAGATGTGATGTAGCTTCACCCATGAATTTATTTATTCTTGTGTCAGGACTGCAGCCATATTTGCTTGTGGATCTCAGGCCTGCCACACTTTATATTATTTTACCACACATTTTCTATGGTGGGAAAATGGGAGGAGGGATTGTATGGAGTTAGATGCTATGTAGCCATAACAACATTCTTTCTAGAAAGCCAAGGTCACCCTTTGTCTTTGCACCTCTGCACCTGACCAGAACTGGATGGGTGGAAGCTGCCAGTGTGGCAGTGGGAGATTGGACCATGGGATGGACTTGTCGGTGTGGGGGCAAGATCTTGAACTTTCAACTTGGTGGGGAAAACCGGGAAGCTTTCAGATTCGGGTTTTCCCAGATGTGCCAACAGGGCTTTCTTCATAAATTGGAACTTTGAGTAATATTGTTTTTTGCCTTGGACTCTGATTTACTTTTGGATGCTAGTTGGAACCCTGACATTAGTCTCTATTCCCCTAATGATTTTTGTTTTTCTTCTCTGGACTTTTTCCAGAGTGTCAACATTTGGATTTGGATTTGGATTTTATTCCATTTGTAGGCTGCCCTATTCTCCGAAGGGACTCAGGGTGGCTGAACAAAGCCAAGGGAGGGGAAATTACAAAAAGTAAGACAAAGACAAACAGACAATACAAACAATTTAAAAGCACAACAGACACAGCAAATTTGAGTAGGGGGGGGGGACTCAACCCCAGGCTTGCTGGGACAGCCAGGTCTTCACGGCCTTCCGGAAGGCCTGAAGGGTGGAGAGGGTCTGAATCTCCACGGGGAGCTCGTTCCAAAGGGCCGGGGCAGCCACAGAGAAGGCCCTCCTCCGAATAGTCGCCAGCCGACATTGGCCGGCAGATGGAATACAGAGGAGGCCTAATCTGTGGGATCGAATGGGTCTGTGGGAGGTAATCGGCAGAAGGCAGTCTCTCAAGTACCCAGGTCCAATACCATGTAGGGCTTTATAAGTAATAACTAGCACCCTGAAGCGTATCCGGAGACCAATCGGTAGCCAGTGCAGCTCGCGGAGGATAGGTGTAATGTGGGTGTACCGGGGTGCACCCACAATCGCTCGCGCGGCTGCATTCTGGACCAGCTAGAGTCTCCGAACACTCTTCAAGGGCTGCCCCTTGTAGAGCGCATTGCAGTAGTCCATCTCTTTTTTTCTATCGTGGCAACCAAAAAAAGTTCTGGAGGAAGAAAGAAGAAATGTAGAAGTGAAATTATCTCCAGGCAAACTTTATAAATGAGATTGGCAATTCCTCGGGTGGTTTTCAAGTTTCCATATTTACTTCTAATTCTTGCATGAAATATGAAAGGTGCATAATTCTTCCTTCCTTGATCTCGCTCAGCTTTGTGCGTCTTGATAATTCTTTGCCGTTATTTAACAACGGGATTATCCACAGTTTAAATATGTATAGAAAGGAATCCTAATCAGGCCGGCCTTCACCAAGTCCAGTTTTAATCACTGTAAAGTAAATTCTAATTTGTGCAACTCTGGGTTAAAGGCACACTTGTTAATTCACGAAAAGTTAATCTCTTTTTGGAAGGTAACTCTCTAGGAATTAAACGCGAGCCTTGGGCCTTTTCAAACACGGCGAAACTTTGGTTGACGGAGGCATTACTGACCCTCTGGAAATCACGAAGAGTGATTCAAACTTCTTTTAATATGCATCTGGATGTGGTTATAAAATTGTTCGTTTGCTCTGTTCTTCCCCGACAGAATTCAGCAAGACGCTAAAACAGGGTTGCTTTCGGGGCGATAACACAACAGTGCAGAATTCAAAGGTAATTAATGCATCGGTTAAAGAATAGATTATGAATCAGCTGAAGTTCTTAAATTGCCCACCCCGGGGTATAGTTCTTCAATAAATAGGCTCATTAATTATTTCTAAATTATATCTGTCAATTTGCTTGCTTAGGACACGATCCAGGCCACCTTAACTACTCTTAGAAGATTCATCAATTCGCTCTACCAGAAAACTCCGAAGTCAGCTGGAATTGTCACAACAATTGAATAAGAATGACGTTAACCTTTCAGAGATTCTCATTCATCTCACAGTTGTCCCAAAGGTGCTTTTTTCCAAAAAGCAGATGGACTTTCTTGTTTTTTTCCTTTGGAAAACGTTTTGCTTCTCATCCGACGAGCTTCAGTTCTGAACTGAAGATGCTCAGAAGTTCAGATCTGAATAAGTTCCATGTTTGATAATATTCTGTATCTTCTTTCCATTTAATCTTCAATGGGAGCCTGAGAATTTCTGCGCAGTCCGGTATCTTTCTAATGTTCTCTCACGCTTTTTCTTCATTTTCCCAATATTGTGCAAATATAATCCTGGCCTCTGTTAATAAGTGCAATATTAAATATATATATTTTGTTTATCATTTTTTTCTGATACTATACCCACCCCTCTCCTGGGAAATATTGAAAATGCAGAATATTATATTTCTCTGGATCAGAAATGGGGAAACATGTTTTTAGGCAGGACTCACTCTTAATAGCCCCCACCTTTGTCAATCAAAATGTCTGTGCCAGTCTATTCTACATTAAAGTAGGACGTAAAGTGAGATTTGGAGCCGCATGTGGCTCTTTCCTCCCTCTGCTGCGGCTCCGAGGAGGGAGAGGAGCTTCCGGTCGGGGGAGGGGAGAGAGAAGCACCATGCGCCAGGAGAAGACTCTATGGCAAGGGGAGGGTTTTCTAGTTGTCTCCACAATTGATAGGGCTTTCGGTTATGACAGGTAGAGGAAAAAGGACGCCGCGCTAGGAGGAGACTCTATGGTGGGGGAACCGAACTTCCTGTCAGCAGGTCCAGAATTGAACAGGGGGGCTTCCGGTTAGGACCTTTGTGGCTCCCGGTGTTTTCTTTCCTGTGGGAAACGGGTCCAAAATGGCTCTTTAAGTGTTTACGTTTGCTGACCCCTGACTTAGGGAGAAAACCAGCATGCTAGAATCATTCCTTCCAGCTAACGAGAACTTCTACCCAACACTAAACCTTCAAGTTCCATTTAAGGACCAGCATTATTCCTTCCATTTTGCTTCAGCTTGGTTTCAAAATATTTTGCATCTCCTTTCAAGCTGCTCAAACAAAGCTCCAGGCACATTGGTGTCTGTTCTCTCTTTAAGAATCCATCACCCATGTCCATCTGCCTTAATAATGACTGTTCACTCATAATGACAGATGCTGTTCAAACAGGCAGTTCGCCATCGCATATATATTTTTGGAGAGAGTGGGGGGGGGAAATCTACACCATGACCTTCCTTGAAATACGGAAGTCTGTTCGCCAGGGGGTTTCAGAGGCCACATTACCTCTGAGCCTCCAAAGATGGAAGATGATGGAGCTCTGAAGAGATAAAGCAATCCCTCAGGGCTTCCTATTGTAAATAAACCTACGAAGGTTGAGCCAATAAATCAATTCTGATTTATCTTTTGGGCTGCTCTGAAATGAGATTGGCCAGGTACCGCATTTTTCGGACTATAAGACGCACCTTAGTTTTTTTCAAAGAATTTTTTAATTTTTTTATTCTCTTACATACCATTTTAAGTATACATTCCAGTGGTGGGATTCAAATAATTTATCAACCAGTTCTCTGCCCTAATGACCAGCTGGGTAGGTGGGGCTCGGTGGTCATGTGATCATGTGGGCATGGCCAAGTCAATGTCACTTAGGTCGATGGGCACTTCGCCTTAGTTGTTACAATGGTAATAAGGGTTAACTGGAGAGGCAGTTTCTGTAAGCAGGGCAATAAAGATGAGGCTAGAAACAACACCTGAATGTTTCCTTCCTGCCTTCCTTACAGGATTAGCCCTGTAAGTGGGGAAAAAACAAAAGGAGATTTCTTCCAACAACCGGTTCTCCGAAATCCTTAGAAAGTTACCAACCGGTTGTCACGAATAGGTGCGAGCTGGCTGAATCCCACCACTGATACATTCACATAATTGTTATGCTTCTTTACATTTATCATTCTTATACATTTATTATTTCATTTAATGTTGTGATGTGCAGTTTGGGTTGCTTTATTTACCATCCCTTCCTCCTTTTGTAACACTGTCCTTATTTTCCCTTCCTTTTCTCTCTCCCTCTCTTCTCTACTTCCCTCCTTCCTCCTCGCCTTCTCCTTCCTTCTTCCCTTACCTTTCTCCTACTCCTGCTCTTCCTTTCCCCATTCCTACCCACTCTCCTTCTCTTTCTCTCCCTTCCATTCTCCTCCCCTTTCCTCTTCCTTCTTTCCCCCATCTTCCTTTCATTCTCTCCTCCTCTCTCCCTTTCTTTTTCTAATATTGTTGGTGTATATTTCAAGACTCAGTTTATGTTTCCTTGGGATGGTATTTACGCCAACCCAAATATAATTTAGTATCATTTCTTATTCCCTTACCTTCGCTAATCTACCCTAGTTATGTTTCCTGTAGACGCACCTTAGTTTTTGGGGAGGAAAATAAGAAAAAAAAAACATTCTTCCTTTGCCTACCAGCATCCATCGGTGTTCATCTGGCTAACGTCCTTCGCAAACAGCCTGGTCAGCTTCAACACATTAGTTCAGTGGTTGTGAGCGCACAAGCGCACACTACCTCTGCTCGCACAGACCTCGTTGGGGCTGATATGCAGCTTCAAAAAGACAGCTGATCATCACGGGGAGCTCCAGTAAGTAAAGTTGGTGAAGCGCAGAGCCGGTCAGACAAGGCAGCGGCTGTTCCCGGCTGCCATTTTGACCTCTGCTCTGAACGCTCCAATTGAGATCTGTTGAAAGCTGCGGGGATTACCAAAGGATATTGCCGCTAATTGCCACCTGAACGCACATGCGCAGACGCGAGAAACAGGGCAAGCTGAGGCCTAAAATGTGATGTGCAGAGGCTGAAAATGAAGATGCGCAGAGGTGGAGATCAGCAGCAATGTTCTCTGGCGAACCCCGCAGCCATGAATGGGTCTCAAACACAGCGTCCGGAGGCTGAAAATGGGAGGCGCAGAGCAGTGGTAGGTTTCAAATTTTTTTAGAACCTCTTCTGTAGGTGTGGCCTGCTTTGTGGGAGCGGCTTGCCGGTCATGTGACCGGGTGGGAGTGGCTTGCCAGCCATGTGACTGGGTGGGTGTGGCCAACTTATAAAATGTGGTGAAACTCACTTAACAACGCTCTTGCTTAGCAACCAAAATGTTGGCTCAGAAACTCTGGCCTTTGAAGCACACAAGTCTTAAAGCTGTCAAGTTACAAGACCCTTGCACCCCTAACCCTTTAGAAAGGGGTGTTCAAACTTGAAAGCTTTAAGACTTGTGGACTTCAACTCCCAGAATTCCTCCTCTCGCTCTTCATCTTGATGATGCGCGGACGGGCGGGGGGGGAGGGAGCTGGAACCGGTTCTAAACGGCACTGTAGATTTGTAGATTTATAGAAAAGGTGAGAACTGGCAGGAACCCACCCCTGGCGCAGAGGCCGAAAACGCAAGCCACAGAGGGGGCAGTTGTCTATGGCAATCCCTGCAGCCTGGAACAGGTCTAAAACATGACACGTGGAGGCCGTAGGATGGGGCCTGCCAGGTGTGTGGGGCTATATTTGGTGTATAAGACTCACCCAAATTTTCAACCTTTTTGGGGGGGGGGAAGTGTGTCTTATATTCCAAAAAATACGGTAAATGCTTTCTCCCCCCTTTCACTCTCCTTTCCCATCCTCTGTCCCTCTCATTCATCCCTCTCCCTTAATTCAAGTTGGAGAAATGCGGGGCACTAGGCAATTTTCATTCCACCCCATGCATCCAAAGATTAAGAAGGCACTTTACTGATAGTATCAAAGGGTTAAGCAGGGAAGATACAAAGAACAACAACAACAACTGCGGGATCCTGTTGGAAAGATTGATTTGTAAGAGGCTGGATAATCTACCCGAGCTAAAATATTTGCCTCCAAGCCAACGTAATGTTTAGTTAATGGACAGAATTCACAGGGAATGACAAGAAGCACATCGAAATGGCTTTCACAGAGAGCAGATTTGGGGGTGGGGGGGGGGAAAGAGTTACATTACAATAGTGAGGACTGTTAAGTAGCTTGTCTCGTGGTGAGAAGTAATTGCTCATGCAGAAATCAGAAACTGGAAATGAAGATCAGGAACTGTTCATTATCTTAATGTTTGGAGGTTTTCAAGTAGCGCTGCATACTGAAGCATTGGAAGAAATGCCCATCTGGGTTCAGTTCCAAGTGGGGAGAAAGACACTGGGAACACGGAGGCTGTCTGGAAAGATGGTTTTAATGGTGGAAAGGAGCACCATAGTGGTGGGTTCCGGATCCCGGCACGGGGCCGGGCATCCTAGACAGGCACATGTTGCATGCGCATGTACATGCCACCGCCCTGCGACACCCAGCTGGTCAGCGGAGGTTGCGCAGGCCATCGCACGCTGTGTGTGCATGCACAATGGGCCGGCTGCGTTATAAACAACCATGGAACACAGGCGGGTGGGCGGGTGGGCCAAATGACCCACCGTACTGGTACGGTGGGCGCTGGTTCTGGCTTCTACTGGTACGGCCATACCGGGCCATATCATCTGGAACCCACCACTGGACCACATGGGTTTGATGTCTTGGGTAGTGAACACATGGAGTGGAGAGAGATCAGGAGTGAAATCTAGCAGGTTCTGGAGAACCGGTAGTAGCAATTTTGAGTCGTTGGGGGAACACGCAAATGCCACCTCTGGCTGGACCCGGAGTGGGGTGGGAATGGATATTTTGCAGTATCCTTCACCTGCCATGCCCACCAAGCCACACCATGCCCACCAAGCCACGCCCACAGAATCGTTATTAAAACAAAAACTGAATTTCACCACTGAGAGAGCTACAGGTGTATACCTTCTCTTGGGCCTTGCCCTAGAGCTTCCTGCTCCTGTGGCAAGGGCACGTGTTCTGATTGGTTGTTGTAGGGGTCATGTGCAAATCCTAGGAGTTTGTCTGATAGGTGTCTGGTTGAATGGTGGGTTGATATAATGTCCCTGGATTATTTCGCAATTCAGGGGGCCCTGGGTAGAGGGCTAATCCTATTATGTCCTGAGGGCCATGTCTTAATCCCATCACCCTGGAGCTGAAGGAGGGGCAGGGAGCTGCAGGGTGATGCTTTATCTTTAAAAACATGTTTCTCCTTTTCTCATCCAGGGAAATATAATAATCTGCCTTGTTAATATTTCCTAGAATATTTCATTCTTCTAGGAGGGATGGGTGAGTGCTAACTTTCTTCAGGAGCCAATAGCGTGGAGATAACATCATCATTTATCTATTGAAAACAAAAAGGACTTTTAAATGTGAAGGTCTAACCTGGTGTTTCCTGAATCTTGAGTAAATTACCCCAAATTTTGGATCATGAGAGTCCTTGGGACTTCCTCTTGAAGTCTGTTGCCTGCATTCTATCTCATCCTTCCTTCCGTCCTTGGTTCTTTGGTAAGTTGAGAAGCCCTAATGGTTGCAACACCATAAACGTCCTTCAAGCTTGACAAAGAGAATGGGCAGCCACTTGTCCGGAATGGTCTAGGGCCATGATGGTGAACCTATGGCACGAGTGCCAGAGTTGGCACACAGAGCCCTCTCGGTAGGCACATGTACTGTGCCCCAGCTCAGCCAGCTGGTCGTCAGGTTTCAGAGGCGTGCATGCGTAACAGTCACTGGGTCATCAGGTTTCGGGCGCTCTAGTGCACCAGTCAGCTGGTTGTTGGGTTTCCAGGAGGGGCATGTGTGCAAGTCAGCTAGTTGTTGGGTTTCCAAGGCACGCTTACACACCAGCTAGCTGATCGTCAGGTTTCCGAGGTGTGCATATCCACCGACCAGCTGGTCTTTGGGTTTCCAAGGGTTGTATGCATGCCGGCCAGTTGGTCATCACTTTTCTGGGGCTCTAGTTCACCAGCCAGCTGATTGTCGGGTTTCTGAGGCATACATGTGTGCCGACCAGCTGGTCGTCAGCTTTCCAGTACTCTATTGCGCCAGCCATCAGGTTTCCGAGGGGCGTATGTATGCTGGCCAGCTTGTCATTGGGTTTACGAGGGGCTCATGCATGCCGGCCAGCTAGTTGTTGGGTTTCCAAGGCATGCATGCATGTCAGCCAGCTGATTGTTGGGTTTTCAGTATTCTGGCACGTGTGTGCCTTTTGTTTTGGGCACTCTGTGCCTAAACGTTTCGCTATCACTGGTGTAGGGTCTCCTGCTTGCATAGAGATAAGAGCCGAGGTGGCGCAGTGGTTAGGGTGCAGTATTGCAGGCCACTTTAGCTGACTGTGATCTGCAGTTCAGCGGTTCAAATCTCACCGGCTCAAGGTCGACTCAGCCTTCCATCCTTCCGAGGTGGGTGAAATGAGGACCCAGACTGTGGGGGCGATATGCTGACTCTGTAAACCGCTTAGAGAGGGCTGAAAGCCCTATGAAACGGTATATCAGTCTAATAAATAAATAAATAAATAAATAAATAAATAAATAAATAAATAAATAAATAAATAAATAAATAAATAAATAAATAGTTGGGCTAGATAGCCTCCAAGGTCCCTTCCAACTCTATTATTCTGGTGAAAGCCAGAGGATGAAGAGCAGGTTGCTCTTCCGCTGTTCGTCATGTCCCTCCATGAGACCACTCAGCAAAATGAAAGAGGTGAGGTCTGCATTTGTGAATAAACCTGCCGAGGGTTGGTCTTGGCAATTGTTTAGCTCAGCTTGAAATGAATTTCTTAAATCTTCTGAATATGCTAAGAGAGAAAAATCTGCAAGTCTGATCTTTTGAGAAGTTTGAACGCTTGCTGCTTTCACTTCTAGTCAAACACCCGTCAAACTGCACCCCGCCGCTTAAGACAGGAGTTGGTCGCCAGCGTTCAGAATCTCATAAAATGACGCTATCCTTGAATATTATTAAAGCAGAATCTTGTAATATCGGCTAAACCTTCAGCGTACCTCCATTTTAAAGCAGAAGAGAGTAAAAATAGAGAAAAAGGAAACGGTGGACATTTGTATGTGAAAATAGAGACCAGGGTATCTTTGTGTGTGTGTGTGTGTGTGTGTGTGTGTGTGTGTGTGTGTGTGTGTGTGTGTTTTCGTAGATTTTCACAGGTACAGTTATGCAGGTTTTGGTGTATTCGGGTCTTTTCCCGTGTAAGATTGAGAATATGTTGGCGACGTTTCGATGAGGTCCCACTTGCCATCTTCAGGCTGGTGTCTTTGGTGAGCAACAGGCACGAGGCTGAAGACACCAGCCTGAAGATGACGAGTGGGACCTCGTCGAAACGTCACCAAGATACTCTCAATCTTACACGGGAAAAGACCCGAATACATATATATATATATATGTGTGTGTGTGTGTGTGTGTGAGAGAGAGAGAGAGAGAGAGAGAGAGAGAGAGAGAGAGAGAGAGAGAGAGAGAGAGAGAGAGAGAGAGAGAGAGAGAGAGAGAGAGAGAGAGAGAGAGAGAGAGAGAGAGAGAGAGAGAGAGAGAGAGAGAGAGAAGTACCACTCACTCATCACAAAATCTCCAGAACCGTAAAACCTATAATCTCAAAATTTGGCTACCTACCCAGTCACATGACCCCATCAAGCCACGCCCACAGAACCAGTAGTAAAAGATATAGATTTCACCACTGTTCTATCCTCTCCTGAAACACAATGCAAATTCCAAGGTGGAATGATTTCACTACAACCCTACTTGAGGTCGGTCTCAGGTGGACTCTTCCTTTCTATGTGTCTGCACCAGAAATCCTACGATGTGAAGTCCTGGAGCGATTGAATCCACTGGTTGAGATAAATTGATGTGGCCCTCAACGCACCAAATGTTCCCCTGCAAAATAATGGCATTATCTTGGCATTTTATCAAGTGTTCAGGTGGTCATTTTCTTTGATATCAGCCAGAGCTTGAAGGATAAGAGCTGTAAAAAAAGGATTGTCAGTCATAAACATTCCTCAAAATCCTGAAAGCCACATTTGGAAGTTTGAGTAATAGAGGACGTGCTACCCTTGATATTTCAACAATTGCACTGCAACAGCTATCTTGCTTTCAAACATGGGCCATTAAGTGGGGCTACTGTCAAATGGTTTAATTGACAGAGCAAAAGAGGGACTAGAGGATAACATGAAATCGGAACAAACACACAGACAGCCAAACCAAGGAAGAGAGGAAGGCAAGAGTTACCATATTTTTCGGAGTATAAGACACACCTTTTCCCCTCAAAAAAGAGGGTGAAAATCTGGGTGCATCTTATACACTGAATACAGCATTTTTGGCCTCTTGAAACCCCGCCCCTTTGCAAAAATGACCGTGCATAGCCTTTGGGAGGCTTCCATAGTGCTTCTGGGGGCTGGGGAAGGCAGAAATTTGTATTTGTATTTGTATTTTATTATTTGTATGCCGCCCTTCTCCAGGAGGACTCAGGACGGCGAACAATTCAAGGGGGGAAAAGGGGAACATAAAAAACAAAATACAAATAATAAAAGTAAACAACAGTCGCACAACCATACATGTCGAGAGGGGAGGGAACTCATCACCCCAGGCCTGCCGGCAAAGCCAGGTTTTGACGGCTTTTCGGAAGGCCTGGAGAGAGGTGAGGGTCTGAATCCCTGCGGGGAGTTCGTTCCAGAGGGCTGGAGCTGCCACAGAGAAGGCCCTCCCCGGGTAATAGCCAGGTGGCACCCGGAGGAGGCCAACCCTGTGAGATATAATGGGTCTGTGGGAGGTAATTGGCAGCAGGCGGTCTCTCAAGTACCCAGATCCAATACCATGAAGGGCTTTATAAGTTACGACTAGCACCTTGAAGCGTATCCGGAGACTGATCGGTAACCAGTGCAGCTCGCGGAGGATAGGTGTAACGTGGGTGTACCGAGGTGCACCCACAATCGCTCGCGCGGCTGCGTTCTGGACGAGTTGAAGCCTGTTTTTGCGAATAATGGGCCCTTTTTGGTCTGCAGAGTGCAAAACCCTTTTTTTTAAATTTGCCTCTTCAAAATCTTGGTGCATCTTATACTCCGGTGCATTTTATACTCTGAAAAATATGGTAGTTTTCCCAAAGGTGCTTTTTTCAGAAGGCAACTGGACTTTCTTGTTGTTTTTTTTTCTTTTGAAGACATTTCGCTTCTCATCCAAGAAGCTTCTTCAGCTCTGACAAGATAGTGAGGACTGGAAGAATTAGTTCGAGTTAGTAAACAAACTTTCAGAGAACTCATGGCTGGCAGAGACATGGTAACAAGGTCAGCCAATGAATAGGGCTTAGTAACAAGGTCAGCCAATGGGAGCTGAAACAGCTTGGAGCCTGGGTGGGGTTTAGCCCTGCAGCTCTGAGTGCTGTGCTGCGAATTGAAACTGAAACTAGTTTGTCTGCTCTCTGAACTGAAACTGAAACTGAATCTCTACCTCATTGAAAGAACCACTTTTGGTACTGAATATATTACTTCATGTGTTATTATGTATATAAAGAGAAGTTAATTAATCCTGCTGAATCAGTTACCTGTGTGTGCTTTCTGGATTTGACTGTTGCAATAAACTCTGACACAAACTAAGAGTTCGTTTGTTAGGAAACCAACTCATTGTTGCTAATTTGAAAGCATTATTTAGAATAGCTGATTAACCAAGAGATTATGAGTTCTAGTCCCACCTTAGGGACAAAAAAACCAACTGGTTGATTTTGGGCCAATCACTAGAAGACTGTGAGTTCTAATCCCATCTTATTTATTTATTCATTGTATTTATTCATTGGAATTTGTCAAACAAAAACAAGAACAAGAATAAGAGAATAAAAATGCAATGACAGGGACGATAGACACATTGGTGCACCTATGCACACCCCATCTATTGATCACTTAAGTATGAAGTAAGGTCCACATAAGTCAATTTGTGATTGAAACTGTGAAAATTTGCAGCTGACAACTGGATCAGGTAGGGCACTCCAGACTTTGACAACTCTATTACAGAAATAATATTTTTTACAGTCAAGTTTAGAACAATTCACAGTGAGTTTAAAGCAGTTGTTTACACATGTATTATTGTGATTAAAACAGAAAAAGTCATTTACAGGTAAAACAATACTACGTCAGAGTCAGATGCCCTAATTAAATCATGAGTTTTGAGCTTCAAAAGAAATCCAGTTATTTATTAGGAGCAACATGTCAGCACGTACCCAAGGGAAGCCAGCTCTGACCCCACGTAATTTACGATCCAATTATGACCCTGTTTTCCTCCTCCAGCCAGGGTGTGTCATAAATCACATTCTCCAATGGAGCACTTTCACGGGCTGTAGAGATCACGCCCCTCCAGCTGTTGTGGGTAACCTGAGAGACAGCCTTCAGAAAGATATGTGTGAAATGTGCTTCTTTTTGTGGCTGCCATGTCATCAGTTCCCATCCTCATTGCCTGTGGCAACTTGAGAGCAGGCCAGGGATGCTTTGTGGGTTGACATACTACATATTATTTTCTATGCAATACCTAATTCTGACCGCAAGCAACACTGTTCTATGTTATCCAAACTGAGAAGTTTCATCACCAAGCCTAGGACTCAGGATAACCGACAGAGTTGCCCCTGCATGGCCCCATGGGAGTCTGACAACCAATCAGAATACAAGCTCAAATTCAAAAGCTCAGAGAGGGTATAAAACTCAGGGACTCTCAGCATCTCTGCCCCTTTTTTCTCCTTCACCCAACATCTTCAAGGCATGTGATCCTGTCCACCATTAAAACCATCTTTCCAAGCAACATCCATGAATCCAGTGTCTTCCCCCCCCCATTTGGAACTGAACTCAGATGGATATTTCTTCCAATGCAATGCTCTCTTCTCTTCTTAGACTATTCTTCTCTTGCTGCTCGCTAAGGAAGGATTTTTTGAAATGACCATCAGATCATTAGTATTTCTTATACAGTAATTAACACTCTCTGATGCCAAGGAGTTCTACTCCCCCTCCCCACCTGAAATGAACTCTGTTCCAACTGCCAGTTGCCTTTTATTAAGACGCTCAGATGCTAAGGAGATAGACAAGGTTATATGAGGAACTTGACTGGTGGGCTGGCAAATGGGGCAGGAGAAGGAAAAAGGAAAGCAAATGAAGAGCAGAAGAAGGAATAACAGCCACGAGTCTTCCATCAGGAGTAAATAAAGAGGACATCATCCAGAAGCAGCTACTGCTTCTTCTGGGGTCACCCTTGGCTGCCTTAGAAACTGCTGACTTTGGAGAGCTGTCAAGGCCACGCTTGGGATTCATTTATTCACTCCATTTCCATGACAAAACAGGTGATTTTTGTGCAAATGTGTCACATCTTTAAGGAGTGGGAGAAACACATTCACTGGGAGGTGAAAAGGGGGCACCCAGTGCTGTGTTAGCACAAGTGGAATGTTGCAAAGAACAGTGATATTAAATCCCCTCATGCCCCCGCGGCTCGGCAATAAAATATTCGTCCGGTATTGTCTGATTCCTCATTTTCTGCTAAAGCCATTGTCAGCAGGAGACATCAACATAATAGCATTTAAGTGGAGCTGTGCAGCCAGCTTGTAAAATAAGTCCTGTTAAGCACTTCTCAAGAATTCCATTAAAAGTCCAGAAATGCCTCTGTTGATTGAGTTGGAAGAGATTTAGAAATGAAGATAACAAGGAGAAGGTTCAGACTTTGGAGAGGGCCGAGGTCTGAGTTTAATCTCTTCGAAAAAATTAAGATTATAACCACAAACTGGATGATTTTATAACCCACTTTGCATGTGCAGCGGTGGGCTTCTAGGTGTCCGCACTCGTTCGGGCGATCATCTAGATAACTGCTCAGTTCGGTGAACTCCCGAATACCTCCCCTGGCTGGCCACGCCCACCCACCCCATCTCTCCCAGGAGTCTCCATTCGGGCTGTTTATCATGCCAGGTTAAGTGCAGGGCCCATGCGGAGCCTCGGGGAGGGGGAGAAATGGGCCTACTGGAGGTTCCAGAAATCCAAAAACAAGCTGGTTCCCAGCCTCTGGAGGGCCTCCAGCAGGGGTGGATTCTAGATTCTTGTGACCCGACAAATGCAAGCCCGACAAATGCGCGCCGACAAAACCGCCGCAACAAAACAGTGATGTCGAAAGCGCGCCCACTAAAGCGCGCCGACAAAACCGCGCCAACAAAAGCACTATTGGGGTTTTTAGGTTAGGGTTAGGGTTAGGGTTAGGGTTAGGGTTAGGGTTAGGGTTAGGGTTAGGGTTAGGGTTAGGGTTAGGGTTAGGGTTAGGGTTAGGGTTAGGGTTAGGGTTAGGGTTAGGGTTAGGGTTAGGGTTAGGGTTAGGGTTAGGGTTAGGGTTAGGGTTAGGGTTACGGTTACGGTTAGGGTTAGGGTTACGGTTAGGGTTGTTAATGTTGTTACCATTGTTTCCGCGTTGTTTTTGATGGCACGGTTTTGTCGGCGCGGTTTTGTTGGCATGCTTTAGTGGGTGTGCTTTCAACGTCGCCGTTTTGTCATGGCGGTTTTGTCGGCGCACATTTGTCGGGCGTGCATTTGTCAGTGAACCCTAGATTCTTAATATGCACTACATGTGCATGCGCAGTAGTGGACAAAATTGCTTCTGTGCATGCAAAAAACAAGTTGGAAAAAAACAAGATGCTCTCCGAACCAAAGTGTGGGCATGAGTGAACTGGCAGTAAAGCTGGCCAGAACCCACCCCTGATACATACATACATAAATACACACTATACATACCATATTTTTCGGAGTATAAGACGCACCAAGGTTTTGAAGAGACAATTTTTTAAAAAAAGTTTTTGCAAACCTCCCAAAAATGGTTCATTTTTTGCAAAAATGGGCCCGTTTCCCCCCCCCAAAAGGCATGAGTAGCCTTTAGGGGACTTGCAGAGTGCTCCTGGGGGGTGGCCCCCTCAAAAAATGAGCAAAAGATGGCCCATTTTTCACAAAAACAGGTTCATTTTTGTCAAAACAATTTGCATCCAAAGCCTTTAGGAGGCTTATAGATTACTCCTGGGGACTGGAGTGGGGGCAAAATTGAGCAAAAACCGGCCTGTTTTTCACTCATTTCTGCATTCCCCAGCCCCCAGAGCTCTCTGAAAGCCTTCTACAGGCTCTGCATGGCCATTTTGGTGAAGGGGGTGGAATTTGGGGAGACAAAGAATGCTGTATTCAGTGTATAAGACGCACCCAGATTTTCAGCCTCTTTTTTGAGGGAAAAAGGTGTGTCTTATACTCCGAAAAATATGGTACATATACGTATAAAGTAAACTTTTATTGAAGTTTTTGATCAGTGTGATCTACCTGTTCCAACATATGATGGTGAAACATGGACACTAATCTCATATATCTGAGAATCTGAAGTACCAATGGTCAAAGCAAATTGATGGTAGAGAACAGTGAATGGAATTCAAGTTGGGCTGCAGGTCTTTTGAGGGCAAAGAAACTCAAGACTGATGACATATTTGACCCCTCTCTCGAGCTCAGCCTAAGCATCTTCTACAATTCATATATAGCATAACTCTGGAATGCCTTGAGCAATTTCAACCTAACTTGGTACACAGATGACTTACTCTCTGCAAAAAAAATACTGTGGGGATAGAAACCCCTCGGGGTGCGTGTTTTGTTAAGATACATCCTGTTGTGCCTTAAAATGGATTCTACTGTACAGCACAGGGGAGTTGCCATGGTAACGGCTTCACAGTCCTCCACAAGAGGGATCCCTCTGGTAAGGGGGAAAATCCAACATTAGAAATTACAAGGCCCTTGACGTCACTATGAGAGGACAACTGTATGTTGCTTGCTCAAGGGTGGGGTTACCCATGAATGTATTTATTCTTGTGTCAGGCCTGCAACCATGTTTGCTTGTGGATCTCAGGCCTGCCACACTTTCTATTATTCTAGCATGCATTTTCTATGGTGGGAAAATGGTGGTGGTGGGGATTGTATGGAGTTAGATGATATGCAGCCATAACAACATTCTTTGTAGAAAGCCAAGGTCATTCTTTCTCTTTGCACCTCTGCATCTGACCGGAACTGGTTGGGTGGAACTGCCAGCATGGCAGTGGGAGATTGGACCATGGGATGGACTTGTGGGTGTGCGGGAAAGATCATAAACTTTCAACTGGGTGGGAAAAACCGGGAAGCTTTCAGATTCGGGTTTCCCCAGACGTGCCAACACGGCTCTCTTCATCAATTGGAACTTTGAGCAATACTTTGCCTTGGACTCTGATTTACTTTTGGATGCTATTTGGAACCGTGACATCTTGCTTCTGGAGGTGAAACCAAAAATGTTGCTCACAATCAAGTTTTGTGTTAAATTAACATTATAGTAAATTTGTGAAACATTTTACTTTATAATTTGTATACTCTACTTATACTTTTAAATGCCTGTAAATAAAATTACTTTGACTTGACACTATGCATAGAATTCATTCCTTTTCCTGTGGAATACAGGACTGGGATAAATAAACACCAAGCAACACCGGGTTAGCAGCTAGTAAATAAATAAAGTAGGTAAGCATATTAATACATCTTTACACGTTCATTGCAAAAAAAAAAAGTATATATTAATTGCATTTCATTTAATTGTCCTTTGCAGAAGGCAAAGTATTGCTTTAAGAGAATGGCACTGCCACATCAGTTAACCAGCAGCCTGATGGATAGCTACTTTCCATAGTTATCTAAATCAGCAGCACACTTATCTTCTTAACTGTGGCTTCACTTTACAGCAGGAAACAAAAAGGATAAGATGCTAATTGAGATTTGTGTGAGCAAACCTGGAAAACAGCAAGTTAAGCCATAAAGAGCAGCTTTTCAAAATGACTAATAAAGAAAGTGGTGAGGACAGCACATTGATGGACGCCGGAAATATTTTTAAAAAGTATTTGACGCAAGCACCAAAATGTTAAAACACTGCTTGGGCAGATAGAACATAGTGCTGAGTTACTGAGGATCACAATATATATGAAATTCGGCACGTATGTTCCTCGTGGCTTCTGGGTGCTCACTAAGAAATGATTTTTTGAAATGACCATCAGATCATTAGTATTTTTTATACAGTAATTAACAGGCTCTGATGCTAAGGAGTTCTACTCCCCCTCCCCACCTGAAAAAATCTCTGTCCCAACTGCCAGTTGCCTCACATTCTCTTACCTCAGTTCAAACTGGGAGACATTCCACTCCTTCACTCAGGAGCGGTCTGGGGCTCCTTACAGTAGTAAACGTTGGTACCTCATCAAAATGTCTATGCCTTCTACCTATGGAACTGCTTCCAGATGGTGGGAGTTCCACCTATGGAACTGCTTCAAGGCGTGGGAGCGATATTCCCTTATGTGTTTCAATCACCGACCACCACTGAGGCAATGGATTGAACTGGATTTCTCCTGCATTGCCCGTTTCATCGCGAAGCATGGTTATCCAGTGTATGTATGTATGTATGTATGTATGTATGTATGTATGTATGTGTATATACACATACATACATACATGTGTTATCCAGTATATGTATGTGTTGTGGCCCAGCAGGAGCCGTTGGAGCTGCCACCAGACTCCAACAGCAAAGGGCCCTATGAGTTGACTCTGGAGGAGGTGGAGGACCCTGGACAGGGTTCCGACTCCGAGCAGGGTGCAGAGAGGCTGGTTGGCCACCAGAAGGCACCTGACTCTTGGACCAGTGGGGAGGAGACAAGGGAGAGTGAGCTGGACACCAGCAGTGAGTAGTTCCTGGATGCATGGCACCAAAGAGCTAATAGGCATCAGGAACAGTTGCGCAAGTACAGGATGTAATTGCACTCAGCTGGTGGTCATTAGGCTCCTCTCCAGACTATAAAAAGACTGCTTGTGCACACGCCCCTTTTGCAGAAGTCAACGCAGGAACTAATGTCGGAGAACATTATTGTGAGCTTGGTAGGCTGGATTGCTGCCAAGCCTTATCTGTGTTGGATTGCTGCCAAGGACCTGTCTGTCTGTTAATTAAATGCCGTAACTTATCTTTCGCTCAGAGTGTCTGTTGGTGTGGGACGAGGGGATCAGAACATGTATGTATGCATGTATGTATATATGTTTATACATACATGGATACATGGATACATGGATACATGGATACATGGATACATGGATACATGGATACATGGATACATGGATACATGGATACATGGATACATGGATACATGCATACATGCATGCATGCATGCATGCATACATGCATGCATATATACATACCTTGGAGATCTTTCAAGAAACAGCCTAACATTATTATTATTTATTAACAAGAATAATGATAGCTTGAAGGACAAATAGAGCCTTAATCCTTTTTTTTTTTGCTGTCACTTCCTGAAAGATGAGTGAAGTCAAATGGAAGAGATTCACGTCCCGAGGAGAAGTGAAGTCAACTTATCAACGTATACATTTGCTTTTTAGCCTGAAAGGGGAGTGAAAATAGAGGCTCATTCTTTTATATATATATGTACATATCAGAGTTGTAAACAGTGTTTCGGGGCTTATCTCTCTGCTGGAGGATGAAAGTCATCAACGAATGGAGGGCAAGACAAGAAGCAAAAGATGGAAACTCACCAAGGAGAGAAGCAACTTAGAACTGAGGAGAAATTTCCTGACAGTGAGAACAATTAACCAGTGGAACAGAAGTTGCCTCCAGAAGTTGTGAATGCTCCAACACCAGAAGTTATTCAGAAGATGATGGATAACTATTTGTCTCTGAAGTAGAGTTTCCTGCTAAGCAGGTGGTTGGACTAGAAGACCTCCAAGTTCCTTTACAAGTCTGTTATTCTGTTATATAACTTTGTATACTACTATTTTTCCTGATTTCTTCATGAGTTGTATAGTTGCACGTGATAAGCCGAGGTGGCGCAGTGGTTAGGGTGCAGTACTGCAGGCCACTTCAGCTGACTGTTATCTGCAGTTCAATGGTTCAAATCTCACCAGCTCAAGGTCGACTCAGCCTTCCATCCTTCCGAGGTGGGTGAAATGAGCACCCAGACTGTTGGGGGCAATACACTGACTCTGTAAACTGCTTAGAGAGAGCTGAAAGCCCTATGAAGCGGTATATAAATCTAACTGCTATTGCTATTGTTATAATCAGCCGGTCGGAAAATGCTCACGCCGGAAAATGGAAGACCAGCTCTTCCAGTTTCCATCACTGCTGTATGCACAAAGGCCAGCTGATTGTTGCGTGTGCATGCATGCCAGAAATCCGGAAGAGGAACTGGTGACACTGCGTGTGCCAGGCAACATGGCTCTGCATGCCACTTCGGGCACGCATGCCCTAGAGTTGCCATCAGGGCTCTAGCGTTTTATCCTCTCTATAACAGACAAGAAGCAAACTTAGGAAGGAGAGACCCCAATCTAGAACTAAAGAGAAATTTCCCGACAATGAGAATAATTAATCAGTGGAACTGCTTGCCTCCAGAAATTATGGGGGCTCCAACACTGGAGGCTTCTTAGAAGAGACCAGAAAGCCATTTGTCTGAAATTGTATAGAGCAGGGATGTCAAACTCACATCATCATATCTGTGTCACTTGATGTATCTGGATGTTTTTCCCCCTTCGCCAAACTGTGTGTGGGCCGTGGCGCATGGACTGGGAATTTGACAGCCCTGGTATAGAGTCTCCTACTTGACCAGGGGTTTAGACCAGAAGACCTCCAAGAAGACCTCCTTCAAACTCTGTTATTCTGTTTGTAATGATTAACGCCATCAATATTAAACCGAGCCTGCTCAGATGCTGAAATACACCATGAAAGTTAAGTGGAGAGATTGGAAGGGTGGAGTGGAGAGGATAGGAGGCAGGGGTGGGTTTCAACCGGTTCGCAGAGGTCCCTGCGAACCGGTTGGTCGGCGAACCCGGAAGTAAGTAACTTCCGGGAACGGCGAAGGGCCCACCCGCGCGCCCACGCTCCTTACCTGGTTTTGATAAATTCTGCGCTTCCACGCATGCGCAGGATGCATACAGCGCCTGCGCGATCCTCCAGGAGCAGCTGGAGCATCGCACAGATGCTAGTATGCATGTGTGCGCTGCGCACATTCACACGTGCACGCGCATACAAACGCGTGCCGCATGTGTGCGCGAGGACGCCGCCGGCCCCGTTCCAACCGAACCGGTTGGAACGGGGCGAGAAACCCACCCCTGATATGAGGGGAGGAGAGGGGACAGAAGTGAGGAAAAGAGTAGGAGAGAGAGAAGGAGCAGAAAGAGGAGAGGGGAGAAGGAGAGAGGAAGGGGAAGTAGAGAAGAGAGAGATGGCGGAGGGAAGAAAGGAGGTAGGGAGGAGGAGAGAGGGAGAGGAGGTAGTGTCACAGTGGATAATACGGTGTATGGAAATCAGAAGAGCACATGAGAGTTACTGTGGGTAGATGGTGAGAAGAATTGATATAATATTGGATAATACACAATAGTGCTTGTCAAGATGTAATGATATACTTGTGGATATTTATATTAAGCTAAAAAAATTAAAACCCCTCTGTTATTCTGCTATTCTGCAACTAAGGTCTCTTCTTTTCTGCAATAGAGCCAAGGAGGATGGTTTTACTTTTGTTTTAATTTTTTTTGCCAGACGAACCGTGTTGTAAAAATGTCACATCCGAAAGTGATTTCCCTCTTCCTGCTTTCCTTTGATGACCCAGTTTCTTACTTGTTTACTTACTTTACCTTATTGATTAGTCCTTGGGCCGTGCTGAAATGTCGCGTTCCAGACACAAACTATTACTAAAACCTGATAAAAGTGATTTAAAACGGAATTGGATAAAACACAATTTAAAATGGAATTGGAATAAAATGCAATAATTGAAATCGCCCAATGTCACTTCTCCCTATCTTTGCCTTTTGCAGTTACCATCGTTGGCATCCTTCCACCTCAAAAGACGATGGTATTGTGCTCTGGAAAGAGGTCCTCAAGGAGCATCTGCTGTGGCTAAAAAAGTTAATTCGGGAGTGGAAATCCCTTCCACACTGAGGGCAGATACATCCAGCCCCTTCCCCAGATTTCATTGGCTCCGGGACTCACTCTTTGTCCCAGCCCGCCGAACGAGTGTCTCTCAATCAGTGGTGGGTTTCAAAAAACTTTGGAACCTACTCTGTGGGTGTGGCCTCCTTTGTGGGAGTGGCTTGCCAGCCATGTGACCTGGTGGGAGTGGCTTGCTGGCCATGTGTTCTCTCTCTCTCTCTCTCTCTCCTTCCTTTTGTCTCTCTGTCCCTTTTTTCTTTTTTTCTTTCATCTCTCTCTCACTCTTTTTCTTCTTTCTTTCTTTCTTCCTTTCTCTCTCTCTCTGTGTGTGTGTGTGTGTGTGTGTGTGTGTCAGTGGTGGGTTTCAAAAAAGTTTGGAACCTCTTCTGTAGGTGTGGCCTGCTTTCCGGGTCCACTGGTGGAACCTCTTCTCACACTCTCATTAAGAGGGGTGGGGGGGGGGAATAGCAAAGAGTAGAATGTGTTGTTTTCAAAATAAAATAAAAAATCCTTTCTAGAAACGCAAGGTTATTCTTTGTCTCCGCACCTTTGCACCTGACTGGAAGAAGGTGGGTGGAGATGCCTGTGAGGAAGAAGAGGATTGGACCATGTGGTGGATTTGTGGGTGTGGGGACAAGATCATGAACTTTCAACCGGGTGGAATCCCAGGAAGTTTTCAGAATTGGGATTCCATAGCATGATGCCAACATGTCTGTTTTATTAAATTGGAACTTTAAGGATAACTCTGCCTTGGACTCTGATTTGATTCTGCATGATATTTGGAACGCTGACACACTGTATATCGGGCATTAATGCAATTGAGCGGGTCCAGAGGTATTTCACGAGAAGAGTCCTCCACTCCTCTGCTCACAACAGAATTCCCGATGCCTCCAGGCTTGAAATTCTGGCTTGGAAAACCTCGAACTAGGCCGCCTATGGTCTGACCTAAGTGCAGTGCACAAAATTATCCACTACAACGACTACTTCAGCTTCAACCTCAATAATACCCAAGCACACAATAGATACAAACTCAAGGTAAACCTCTCCAAGCTCGATTGCAGAAAATACGCCTTCAGCAACAGAGCTGTCAATGCCTGGAATGCTCTACCCGACTCTATGGTGTCTTCCCCAAATCCCCAAAACTTTAACCTTAGACTGTCTACTGTCAACCTCGCCTTATTCCTAAGAGGTCTGTAAAGGGAGCACCGGCATGCCTACTGTCTTTGTCCTACTGTCTCAATTTATTTGTGTGGGAGAGAAAGGATTGGGGGGGGGAGAGATAAGAATAAAAGAAAGAAAGAAGGGAGGGAGGGAGGAAAGGAAAGGGAAGGAAAGGGAAGGGAGGGAGGGAGGGAGGGAGGGAGGAAGGAAGGAAGGAAGGAAGGAAGGAAGGAAGGAAGGAAGGTCAAGATTCTGTGACCTGTCAAAACCGCGGTCCACAAAAGCGCGATCGACGAAAGCACGCATTTGACGTCATCACAGCGCGACGAAAAAAATTAAAAATTGAAATAAAAATAAAATTAAAGCAAGCCAATTCACATAAAGGTAAGGGTTAGGTTTAGGGTTAGGGTTAGGTTAAGGGTTAGGGTTAGGTTTAGAGCGTTAGGGTTACGTTTAGCGTTAGGTTAAGGGTTAGCGTTAGGTTTAGCGTTAGTTTAACGGTTAGGTTTAGGGTTAGATTTAGGGTTAGGTTTAGGTTTAGGGTTAGGTTTGGGGGGGTTAGGGTAAGGTTTTCGCTTTATTTTTACATTTTTCGATCACAGCGCAATGTTTTCGTCGCGCTGTGATGACGTCAAATGTGTGCTTTCGGTGACCGCCATTTTGTCGTCCGCGGTTTTGTGGTGGAACCCAAGATTCATGGTATACCCTAGTATCACTTACATGCATCTGAGAGGGAGATGCCCAGATTCTGTTAGAAAAATGAAAGCAACTGGATCTTGGCTTCTGGCAAACACAAGCTTGATTTTCCATCCAGGTGGAAACAGGTTCCATTCCTACAAAGTCTTCATAGAGAAGATTATCCATCAGAGATGCCCAAGCGCAGAGGTCTCCAGACTTGGCAACTAACGTGAAGACTTATGGACCTTCAACTCCCAGAATTCTTCAGCCAGGAATTCTGGGAGTTGAGATTCCACCAGACTTCAAGATGCCAAGTTTGGACATTTGGACACATCCCCTCTCCTAGTGGATCCTGTACCAGTCAGGGGGTTGGATTTAGAAGATCTGGAAAGTTCCTTCTAACTGGACTTACCTATGACTTTGTACCTTCTCCTCTTCTTTCCGAGAACGTTTTACCTGTAAGAACACGTGCAGCGAAGGCTTAATGGGATGCAATGAATTACTCCAGATTCCTCCTTATAGGTGGAGCGAGCTCACCAATGCTATGTTCCCCTGCTCCTTTCCAAGTTGGGATGAGGAATAAAGTGGATTGAAAATGAAAGTTGGAGTTGAGAGAGCAAGGGGCATGTAGGTCTCTCTCCCTCTCTCTCTCTTTTTTTGCTTCTGTTGTTAAAAACACAACCGAAACATGGTTCTGGAGCTCTGCTGCTATTTTGAAGACCTGCTGCTTGATAGAGTGTCATTTGTCCCCTGCTTTCACAAGTACCAGCTGGCAGCTAAGTGACTCACATGTGTTTTTCTGACATTTAACAAATGGGAACAGCTTGCCGATCTGTGTTAAGTTACTCCGGCAAATAATCGTCAGCTATGCAGCATCAATGAATGTTCAGGACATTAGTGAAAACATGGACACGTACATTCAGATAAAGAGTGGAGAGGGAAGAATAGAATAGAATAGAATAGAATAGAATAGAATAGAATAGAATAGAATAGGAGAGTTGGAAGGGACCTTGGAGGTCTTCTAGTCCAACCCCCTGCTTAGGCAGGAAACCCTACACCACTTCAGACAAATGGTTATCCAACATCTTCTTAAAGACTTCCAGTGTTGACGTACCCACAACTTCTGGAGGCAACTTCTGTTCCACTGATTCATTGTTCTCACTGTCAGGAAATTTCTCCTTAGTTCTAAATTGCTTCTCTCCTTGATTAGTTTCCACCCATTGTTTCTTGTTATATCCTCAGGTGCCTTGGAGAATAGTTTGACTCCCTCTTCTCTGTGGCATCCCCTGAGATATTGGAAAACTGCTCTCACGTCTGTACCAATCTGTTCATAAACAAAATATCTTCAGCACCAGGGTGATGGGATTAGAAAGGACAGGACATGACCTTTTAGGACATAATAGGATTAACACACACACACACACCATTGAAATAGCAAATGACACAAAAGCTCCTTCATTGCACAATCCCCAGAACAGTTCAAACTTTCAAAATCACAGAAACCTATGAAGAGCCATCCACTCATCCAGCCAATTTGGTCAGCTGTCCTAGAACCACACACACTGTGTGTGTGTGTGTGTGTGTGTGTGTGTGTGTGTGTGTGTGTGTGTTGATTCAAAGTGCTCTTCAATAAACAGAGTTTTTCTTTCCAATCAGATTCTATGTTATTTCCAGCATCTTTCTCCCAGCTTGGAACTGAACCAGATGGATTTTGCTTCCAACAGTGTATGTATGTATGTATGTATGTATGTATGTATGTATGTATGTATGTATGTATGTATGTGGTGGGATTCAAATAATTTAACAACCGGTTGTCTGCCCTAAGGACCACCTGGGTAGGTGGGGCTCAGTGGTCATGTGACCGGGTGGGAGAGGCCAACTCAACATCTCTGACATTGATGGGCGCTTTGCCTTAGCCTTTACAATGTCATAAGGGTTAACTGGAGAGGCAGTTTCTGTAAGCAGGGCAATCAAAATTAGGCTAGAAACAATACCACAATATTTCCTTCCTGCCTTCCTTACAGGATTAGCCCTGTAAAGTGGGAAAAAACAAAAGGAGATTTCTTCCAACAACCAGTTCACCCACCTGCTTAGAAAGTTAACAACCGGTGAGAACCAGCTGAATCCCACCACTGCTACCTATGTAACTACCTATGTACCTACCTATATCTGTATCCATCCATCCATCCATCCATCCATCCATCCATCCATCCATCCATCTAACTATCTATCTGTCTAAACCCCTCTTCCTTGTAGCACTGATGATGTTACTTGATTTGATAGTGAAACGTCTGCAAAAAACAACAACAACAACAACAACAACAACAACAACAACAACAACAACAACAACCAAGTTCAGAGAGCACCAAGATGCCCTCATTTCAACCATGAGCTACTAATGTTGGTCTGTTCTTTGGATAAAAACAGGGGTCATCTGACATGCAAAGGCTACGGTTGAAATTGTAAAAATGCTGAAGCAACAGAGCCAGATAAGCAAAACTGGTATAAACAAGAATATGGAGGGATCAGGATGGTTTTATCCCATGCTTTATTATTTTTTTAAATAAAATTGAACAATAAATTTCATTCCTTCCTTGCTTCCTTCTCTTCCTCCCTCCTAGTTGACCTTCCTTCCGTCCCTCCCTCCCTCCCTCCCTCCTTCCTTCCTTCATCTTTTCCATCTCCTCTCCTCCTTTTCTCTCCCCAACCTAGCCTTGCCTATCATCTCTGATTTCCTTCCTTCCTTCCTTCCTTCCTTCCTTCCTTCCTTCCTTCCTTCCTTCCCTCCTTCATCTTTTCCATCTCTCCTCCTTTTCTCTCCCTAACCTAACCTAGCCTAGCCTATCATCTCTGATTTCCTTCCTTCCCTCCTTCCTTCCTTCCTTCCTTTCCTCCTTCCTTCCTTCCTTCCTTCCTTCCTTCCTTCCTTCCTTCCTTCCTTCCTTCATCTTTTCCATCTCCTCTCCTCCTTTTCTCTCCCCAACCTAGCCTAGCCTATCATCTCCAATTTCCTTCCTTCCTTCCCTCCTTCTTCCTTCTTCCTGATCTTGGATGTCTTGTGTGAAAGGGCCATTCTGAAGAGTTACAACTCTTCCCATATTGAATTTGGCCCTTAAATTTCTCATCGCTTCAACCCCTAAGCATTAGTAGCAGTAAGCCTTTTGGATAAGTGTACTGTTTGCAAAATACCAGGAGACTTTCCAAAGTGGTATTTATTTGTTAGATTTAAATCTTGTCTCTCTATTTTTCCCTAGGAGCTTAAGGCACTTCAATGAACTTTCCAAACATCTTATTCCGTGCCTGTATTTTCCACCCTTGAGGGTGGAGAAAGAGATTTAGATTGAGGAAATGGTGGATTAAAAATAAACAAACTGCTAGAATCTCTTGAATAGCTTCCTTGATAACAATTTAAAAGGGAGGGGATCCCAGATGAACACCCAATACTACACTTAAACAATATCAATAAAGGAGAATATTTGTAGCTCAGAGTTGAAATAAGAAGTCCTTGGTGGTCTCTGAGCTTGGCGGGTTTTTTACAGACATTTCATTACCAAACTCGGTAACACCCTCAGTGCTGGAGGAGAGGGGAGTTTACTCCCAGTTTATATTCTGGTAGCTTGGCCTGTCCATGTGGATAGACATTATTTGGTTGGGCTGCTGACTGATGGCTTCCTTGGCAATTTCTTGATTGGGGTATTGTTGGTCTGATGTGTTTCAACCGAAGGTTCCCAAGAGCATGAAGCAGATTCCTGTTCCTGTCAAAAAAAACAACCTTGTATTAATTGGCTGTGAATTCTGCTCATTCACATCCAGCAAAGTCTTTCAAGGAGGATTTACAGTCACAGACCTTATCTGGCTTGGAGAGCTGCCAGGCCGATATCTGCAAATCTTGGCAAGGAATCTCAGAGAGTCACGAACCAATTAATTGAACTAATGGTCTCCTGCAAAGTCCACTCCCCTTTTGCTCCTCTTTTATTTCCTCTGGGAGGGGCCATTCATCGTCCACTCTTTTATTTCCTCTGGGAGGGGCCATTCATCGTCCACTCTTTTATTTCCTCTGGGAGCGGCCATTCATCGTCCACTCTTTTATTTCCTCTGGGAGGGGCCATTCATCGTCCACCTGTGGCCTTACTCCCAAGTCGACCCCTGTTCTTTAGCTGTTCCCTTTGTCTGGCAACTGTGCGCATGCACACACTGGGAACAGGCTCCAGCTGTTCTTCTGCCCCACTGATCTCATGACCAGGCCTTATAAAGTGGTATTAACACTTCAGGTGATCTTGATTCTATTCCTCTGTTTATGCAGCCTAAAACTGTGTTGGCTTTTTTGGCAGCTGCTGCACACGGCTGGCTCCTATTTAAATGGTTTTCCACTAGGACTCCAAGATCCCTCTCACAGTTACTACTATTGAGCAAGGTATCAACTATACTGTACCTGTGCATTTTGTGTTGGTTTTTTTTTTTGCCATAATTGCCACAATATATTTTCTTGCCATAATATATTTGCCTTAATTTCCCTGCATGCCCATTCCTTCCTCTTACCCCCTTCTTAAGCTCTCCCCCACCCTTCTATTTTCTTATATTTATTTTGACAGAATAGCTGAAGTAGGCAGATGGGGATCCCATACTTGTTTAAATGGGATATCTTAATGTACTGACAATTTTAATTAGTGGCTATTAATTCCACTAATATACTTCTCAAAAAAAAAATTGTGCTGGCTTTGCATCTATCAAGCATAAAAGCTTTCATTGGTGGGAAAAATTTTCATAATTGGTTGGAGAAGGAGTTGGCTTCCGAGGCTGACAAGGGGCAGAAGTGCAGGGTTTTTGTCTATTTTTGCAATTTTTCATGAGATGGTCTTCAATTCAGGTTCTTCTTCTTTTCAGAAGCAATATGGCCGTGATGTGGTTATTCAGCAGATAACAGAATAACAGGCTTGGAAAAGACCTTGGAGATCAATCCAGTGATGGCTAATCTTTTTACAATACAATACAATAACAGAGTTGGAAGGGACCTTGGAGGTCTTCTAGTCCAACTCTCCGCCTAGGCAGGAAACCCTATACCATTTCAGACAAATGGCTATCCAACATCTTCTTCAAGACTTCCAGTGTTGGGACATTCACAACTTCTGGAGGCACGTTGCTCCACTGATTAATTGTTCTAACTGTCAGGAAATTTCTCCTTAGTTCTAAGCTGCTTCTCTCCTTCATTAGTTTCCACCCATTGATTCTTGTTCTACCCTCAGGTGCCTTGGAGAATAGCTTGGCTCCCTCTTTTTTGTGGTAACCCCTGAGATATTGGAACACTGCCATCATGTCTCCCCTAGTCCTTCTTTCCATTAAACAAGACAAACCCAGTTCCTGCAACCGTTCTACATATGTTTTAGCCTCCAGTCCCCTAATCATCTTTGTTGCTCTTCTCTGCACTCTTTCTAGAGTCTCCACATCTTTTCTACATCGTGGCGACCAAAACTGGATGCAGTATTCCAAGTGTGGCCTTACCAAGGCCTTATAAAGTGGTATTAACACTTCACATGATCTTGATTCTATCCCTCTGTTTATTGCAGCCTAGAACTGTGTTGGCTTTTTTGGTAGCTACTGCACATTGCTGGCTCCTATTTAAATGGTTGTCCACTATGACTCCAAGATCCCTTTCACAGTTACTACTATTGAGCAAGGTATCACCTATACTGTACCTGTGCATTTTGTTTTTCTTGCCTAAATGTAGAACTTTACTCTTTTCACCATTGAATTTCATTTTATTAGACAGTGCCCAATGTTCAAGTTTGTCAAGATCCTTCTGTATCTTCAGCCTGTCTTCTGGAGTGTTGGCTATTCCTGCCAGCTCGGTGTCATCTGCAAATTTGATGAGTTCCCCATTTATCCCCTCATCCAGATCATTGATGAAGATGTTGAAGACCACTTTTTGTCGAGGTGCGCCAAAAGCGGGGAGTGCGGGACAGGTCACACACACGCGTGCCCACACCCATAATGCAATGCCCTCCCCCCTGCGCACGCGCGCACCGGCCTCATTGCAAGCCTCCAGATTTCCAGTTTGCACATTGAGCTGTTTTTTGCCCTGCGGAGGCTTCAGGGAAACCTCTTGAAGCCTGGGGAGTTTGAAAAATGGCCCAACATGCAAACTGAAGTTCGAGAATGGACTCCCAGGTTGTCCGTTGGGCGGGTTTTCCTTCTGACAAGCAAAGTCAATGGGGAAGGCAGATTTGCTTAACTATTGTGTGAATAAACTTGACGACTGCAATGATTTGCTGAATAACCGTGGCAAGAATAGTCGTAAAATGCGGCAAAGCTCACTTCACAAATGTTTCACTTAGGAACCCACGACTGCAAATTTTCCTTCCTTCCTTCCTTCCTCTTCTCTTTTCTCATTCTTTTCTTCCTCTCTCCCTAACCTGTCATTTCAATTTCTTCGCTCTCTCCCAGCTTCCTTTCTTCTCTCCTTCCTTCCTTCCTCCCCTCCCTCCCTCCTTCTTTCCCTGTTCTTCCCCATTCTTTCCTCCTCTCTCATTACCCTATCATTTTAATTTCCTCCCTCCCACTCCTTTTCTTTCCTTCCTTCCTTCCCTTCCTTCCTTCCCTTCCTATTCTCCTTCCCCATTATTTTCCCTCTCTCCTTAACCTATCATTTCAATTTCCTCCTCTCTTTTCTTTTTTCCCTCCTCATTACCCTATCATTTTAATTTCCTCCTCCCACTCCTTTCTTTCCTTCCTTCCTTTCCTATTCTCCTTTCTCCATTATTTCCTCTCTCCTTAACCTATCATTTCAATTACTTCCCTCCCCCTTCCTTCCTTCCTTCCTTCCTCCCTCCTTCCTTCCTCTCCTATTCCTCTCCCCATTCTTTTCCTGCTCTCTCATTACCCTATCATTTCAATTTCCTCCCTCCCCCTTCTTCCTTCCTTCCTTCCTTCCTTTCTTCCCCTCCTATTCTCCTTCCCCATTCTTTTCCTCCTCTCTCATTACGCTATCATTTCTTTTCCTTCTTTCTTTCTTTCTTTCCTTCCTTCCTTCCTTCCTTCCTCCTCCTATTCCTCCTTCCCCATTATTTTCCTCCTCTCTCCTTAACCTATCATTTCAATTTCCTCCTCTCCCCTTCCTTCCTTCCTTTCTCCCTCCCTCCTTCCTTCCCTTTTCTGTTCTCCTTCCCTCCTTTTCATCTCGCTCATTACCCATCATTCCTCACTCTTTCTTCCTTCCTTCCTTTCCTATTCTCCTTTCCCATTATTTTCCTCCTCTCCTTAACCTATCATTTCAATTACTTCCCTCCCTCCTTCCTTCCTTTCCTTCCTCCCTCCTTCCTTCCTTTCCTATTCTCCTTCCCCCATTCTTTTCCTGCTCTCTCATTACCCTATCATTTCAATTTCCTCCCTCCCCCTTCTTCCTTCCTTCCTTCCTTCCTTCCTTTCTTCCCCTCCTATTCTCCTTCCCCATTCTTTTCCTGCTCTCTCATTACCCTATCATTTCAATTTCCTCCCTCCCCCTTCTTCCTTCCTTCCTTCCTTCCTTCCTTTCTTCCCCTCCTATTCTCCTTCCCCATTCTTTTCCTCCTCTCTCATTACGCTATCATTTCAATTTCCTCCCTCCCTCCCCCTCCTTCTTTTCTTTCTTTCTTTCTTTCTTTCTTTTTTCTTTCCTTCCTTCCTTCCTTCCTTCCTTCCTTCCTTCCCCTTCCCTTCCTATTCTCCCCCATTCTTTTCCTCCTCTCTCATTACCCTATCATTTCAATTTCTTCCCTCCCCTCCCCTCCTTTCCTTCCTTCCTTCCTTCTTCCTTCCTTCCTTCCTTCCTTCCTTCCTTCCTTCCTTCCTTTCCTTCCTTCTTCTCCTTCCCCATTCTTTCCCCCCTCTCTCCCTACCCTATCATTTCAATTTCTTCCCTCGGTCCCCTCCCTCCCTCCCTCCCACCCTTCCCTTCCTTCCTTCCTTCCTTCCTTCCTTCCTTCCTTCCTTCCTTCCTTCCTCCCTCCCTCCCTCCCTCCCTCCTCCCTCCCTCCCTCTATCATTTCAAATTCCCCCCTTCCCTCTAAATACTGAATATCCATCTAAATTGCACGCTGTCCCTTCTCTTCCCTTCCCCTTGCCATGCCTTCCTTAGGCAACCGTCCCCCACACCCACCCCCTTCACTTCCCTCTCCTGCTTCTGTCAAAACTGACATGGTTGTGATGAGGCCAGACCCCAAGGATGCCTCCGCTTGCTTCGATGTGAAGCCCTCTGACCTGGCAAGTTTTTCCTTGCTAATCCCAAACACCCCAGAGCGGCTTTACAGTCATGCAGCAGGAAAGAGAAAACACAGCAGGCCCTTTTCAGCATGCAAGCTGCCCCTTTTAAGCTCCCTCTCGGTTCTTTCGTGAGAAATTCGCTTCCCCTAATGGGAAAAAAATAGCCTTGCGCTAATTCGAAGCATTGTGAAGGCAGAAGAAAAAAGTTTCCTAGCACCATTAAGAGGTAGCATGGCAGGGTCGAAGAGAGACGCGGTGGCTCGGTGGCTAAGACGCTGAGCTTGTCGGTCAGAGAGATCGGCAGTTCAGCAGTTCGAATCCCTAGCGCCGCCTAAAGGAGTGAGCACCCGTGACTTGTCCCAGCTTCTGCCAACCTAGCAGTTCGAAAGCATGTTAAAAATGCAAGTAGAAAAAAGAGGGATGACTTTGGTGGGAAGATAACAGTGCTCCGTGCGCCTTTGCACATTTGCTCATGCCGGCCACATGACCACGGAGACGTCTTCGGACAGCGCTGGCTCTTCGGCTTTGAAACGGAGATGAGCACCGCCCCCTAGAGTCAGGAACGGCTAGCACAACGAGGGGAATCTTTACCTTTGCCTATAGCTGGGTTGAGAGATTTTGTCTTCCCTGGGGCTTCTCAAGAGCTTCTGTATCTCTAACATTAACACCATTGTTAATGAAATTAACAATTACATTCTTATAATGATTTATAAAATAATTATAATTCTGTATAACTGTATGTCGGACATTAAGACCATTGAGGGGGTCCAGAGGTATTTCACGAGAAGAGTCCTCCTCTCCTCTGCTCACAAGACAATCCCTTCCGCCACCAGGTTTGAAATTTTGGGCTTGGACAACCTAAAACTAGGCCGCCTACGATCTGACCTAAACGTAGGACACCAAATTGTCTACTACAACATCCTACCTGTCAATGACTTCTTCAACTTCAACCTCAGTAATACACAGGCAAACAACAGATACAAACTCAAGGTAAACTGCTCCAAACTCGATTGCAGAAAATACGACTTTGCGCTCTACATGGGGCTGCCCTTGAAAAGTGTTTGGAGACTACAATTGGTCCAGAATGCAGCCGCGCGAGCAATACTGGGTGTACCTAGATGCACCCATGTTACGCCTATCCTCCGTGAGCTGCACTGGCTCCCTATTGGTCTCCGAACACCCTTCAAGGTGCTGGTTAAAGCCCTACATGGCCTAGGACCTGGATATCTCCGTGACCGCCTCCTGCAACATATGTCCCAGCGCCCAATAAGATCGCACAGGGCGGGCCTTCTCCAGGTGCCGTCAGCTACACCATGTCGTCTGGCGGCTCCTCGGGGGAGAGCCTTCTTTGTAGCTGCCCCAGCCCTATGGAACGATCTACCCCCTGAAATCCGGACCCTCCCTACTCTCTCGGCCTTCCGAAAGTCTGTTAAGACCTGGCTGTTCCGGCAGGCTTGGGGCTGCTGATCTCTGATTGAGCTTCAGCCCAATTAACATCGAGTGTATGTTGCGTCCCTTTTTAATCTGCTGTTTTGTATTTTAACTTTTTTAGTATTTGTTTTTTAAGCTGTTTTTATGTAAGCCGCCCAGAGTCCTTCGGGATTGGGTGGCATACAAATCTATATGAGCCAAGGTGGCGCAGTGATTAAATGCAGCACTGCAGGCTACTGCTAGATCAGCAGGTCAGCGGTTCAAATCCCACCGGCTCAGGGTTGACTCAGCCTTCCATCCTTCCGAGGTGGGTAAAATGAGGACCCGGATTGTTGGGGGCAATATGCTGACTCTCTGTAAACAGCTTAGAGAGGGCTGAAAGCCCTATGAAGCGGTATATAAGTCTACTGCTATTGCTATTGCTATTGCTATTAAAACTTAAACTTAACGGAATGGTCAATGCCTGGAATGATCTACCTGACACTGTGGTGTCTTCCCCAAACCCCCAAAAACTTTAACCTTAGACTGTCTACTGTTGACCACACCCCATTCCTAAGAGGTTAGTAGAGGCGTGCATAAGTGCACCAGCGTGGCTCATGCCCCTCTCCTAATGTCCCCATCCATTTATAGCCATTGGCTGTGTTCTTATTTTTTTAAAAAAAAAAATCACCTACATCAAATACTTGGAAGCATTAAGAGAACACCGGTCTGCAATATTTTAGACAAAGCCTGACTTTGTGAGGAAAGCCTCTTCTCCAAGGGGAGACAAAGCTGGGGTCATTTTCTCTTTGTCCTGCTGTGGTTGTATGGGCCTTGGTACTCTCTGAGCTTGGCTGTTTTCTTGCAGATGTTTCATTACCCAACTAGGCAACATCTTCAGGGCTAGAAGGGAGTGTGGTTTGTGATGATGATGATGATGATGATGATGATGATGATGATGATGATGATGATCAGGAGGAGGAGGAGGAGGAGGAGGAGGAGGAGGAGGAGGAGGAGGAGGAGGAGGAGGAGGAGGAGAAAGACAAGTGTGGGGTCCTTGGTGCTCTCTGAGGTTGCTTATTTTCTTGCAGACGTTTCATTACCCAACTAGGCAACATCTTCAGGGCTAGAAGGGAGTGTGGTTCGTGATGAGGAGGAGGAGGAGGAAGAGGAGGAGGAGGAAGAGGAGGAAGAGGAAGAATAGCAATAGCATTTAGACTTATACACCACTTCATAAAGCTTTATAGCCACTCTAAGTGGATTACAGAGTCAGCCTCCTGCCCCCAACAATCTGGCTGGTCATCTTACCCACTTCAGATGGATGGAAGGCTGAGTCAACCTTGAGCCCGGTAATATTTGAACTGCCAAATTGCAGGCAGCTGGCAGTCAGCAGAAGGAGCCTGCAGTACTTCAGACAGTGGGGTTCCTGGTTCTGTATGAGCTTGGCTGTTTTCTTGCAGATGTTTCATTGCCCAACTAGGTAACATGATCAGTGCTAGAAAGGAGCGTGGTTTGCTCTCTGTTTATATAGCTGTGGTTGTCCTGTCGGTGTTGATGGCAACATTCTAGGACAGGGGTTGGCAACCTTAAACACTCAAAGAGCCACAAAGGTCCTAACCGGAAGCCCTCTGTGCCATTGTGGAGCCGACCGGAAGTCCGGTTCCCCCACCATAGAGTCTTCTCCTAGTGTGGTGTCCTTTTTCCTCTCCCTGTCCTAAGTGAAAGCCCTATCAATTTTGGGGCTGACTGGAAAACCCTCCCCTTGCCATAGAGTCTCCTCCTGGCATGTTGTGCGTCTCCTCCCTCAAACCGGAAGCTCTTCTCAAAATTGTGGTGCCGACCAGCAACAGAGAGCCACAGCAGAGGGATGAGAGCCACATGCGGCTCCAGAGCCGCAGGTTGCTGACCTCTGTTCTAGAGGGTTCCTCGATTAAGCTGTTATTTACTGTGGAGTCTTTTGGTTGTTTTCTTGCAGACGTTTCATTACCCAACTAGGTAACTTCATCAGTGTTGGATGGGAGTAGTGTTTGCTCTCTGTAGAACAAACTTTATATAGAGAGAGCAAACACCATTCCCAAGAAAATGATAAAACTCAGAGAACAACAAGGGACAGTCCTCGTCTTCCTCCCCCTCTTCTCTGCACACCCCACTCCCTTCCAATACTGATGAAGTTACCTAGTTGGGTAATGAAATGTCTGTAAGAAAACAACCAGGGAGCATCAGCAAACCCATAGCCCTCCTCCTCTTCCTCCTCCTCCTCCTCCTCCTCCTCCTCCTCCTCCTCCTCCTCCTCCTCCTCCTCCTCCTCCTCCATGCCACAATATCCACTCCATTCTAACACTGATGAGGTTACTTAGTTGGGTAATAAGACATCTGCAAGAAAACAACCAAGCGCAGAGAGTACCCCGGACCTCACAATCCTCCTCCTCCTCCTCCTCTTCCTCTTCCTCTTCCTCTTCCTCTTCCTCTTCCTCTTCCTCCTCCTCCTCCTCCTCCTCCTCCTCCTCCTCCTCCTCCTCCTCCTCCTCCTCCTCCTCCTCCTCCTCCTCCTCCTCCAAAGAAAGCCATGCTGCTTGGATCCGCACACTTACTACACCAATACATTACGACATCCTAGGAACTTGAGAAGAATTTGATGCACACAAAGGCCAACCCAGCTAAAGAAGCGGCAGCTGTGACTTTAATGTTGTTGTGTACATCATAATATTAAAAATGCATCTTTCCTGCCATCTAATGGTTGTCCAGCAGCATAGTCTGAATCTTTATTGATGCTCCACGATCAACATTACAAAACCAAGCCGAAGTCATAAAATAGATCTTGGTCACCTTCCCGTAATTGGATACCTCGTTGTTATTGTGGCCTGGCATAATTTGAAAGATGAAAGAAGCAACATGGACTATCTTATCCTTTTTTGCTTGGAAATTGAGTCACAGAAGCAAAATATGAATTGTGAGAATGGAGGTTTGTATTCCCAGCTTGTGGGTTGGTTTCCAAATATTTCGTTACCAGGCTAAGGAACATCTTCAGCAAAAGTTTAGGGAATGTCAGTGTTGGTATCCTTCTGCTTATAAAGGCTTTGTGCGGTCAGTAAGTCTTCTGATGGCTCTTGTGATGGGTCAGGTATGGTATTCCAAGCCTGGCATTTCACAAGTATTTCCATCAACAGACACATCAACCTACAATCAGCCTACGTGTGAGGCCTGCAGCCATGTTCCTTTTGGGTCTTTGGCCTGCTACACTTTCTATTATTCTACTATGCATTTTCTATTATGGGAAAATGGAAAGAGGGATTGTATGGAGTTAGATGCTATGTAGCCATAACAACATTCTTTCTAGAAAGCCAAGGTCATCCTTTGTCTCTGCACCTCTGCATCTGACTGGAACTGGATGGGTAGAACTGCCAGCATGGCAGTGGGAGATTGGACCATGTGATGGACTTGTGGGTGTGGGGGCAAGATCTTGAACTTTCAACTGGGTGGGGAAAACTGGGAAGCTTTCAGATTCGGGTTTTCCCAGTTGTGCCAATATTGCTCTCTTAATAAATTGGAACTTTGAGCAATACTTTGCCTTGGACTCTGATTTAATTTTGGGTGCTATTTGGAACACTGACACAATGAACCCAAAAATTCAAATCAACTGAACAACCAACCAGTGACAGCACTGATCCTCAACTAACTCATGCAACATCCCCAAGCAGCATTTTACCTCCTAATTACCCTCATCTACTGTGACCACTCCATCACCAGTTCCTCATTTGACGTGACCCACCCCTGACCCCTCACAAGACCCACCACAAGACTCTCACCTGATGTGACCCACACCTGACCCATCACACCCAGAGGTTGTATTCAGCAGGTTCTGAGAGAACCAGTAGCGGAAATTTTGAGTAGTTCAGAGAACTGGTAAAAACCACCTCTAGCTGGCCCCGCCCCCATCTCTTCTCTGCCTCCTGAGTCCCAGCTGATCAGGAGGGAATGGGGATTTTGCAGTATCCTTCCCCTGAAGTGGGGTGGAAATGGAGATTTTACAGTATCCTTCCCCTGCTATGCCCACCAAGTCACATCCACCAAGCCACACCATGCCCACAGAACTGGTAATAAAAAGTTTAAATCCCAACCCTGATCACACCCATCACAAAACCTTCACCTGATATCATCCACGCCTGATCCATTATGACACATCCCAAGACCCTCACCTGATGTGACCCACACCTGACCCACCACAACGCCCTTACCTGACATGACCTCCTCATCACAAGACCTATGGACCCCATGAAGCCCTTATAAGTAGAAGAACACCAAAACTGACATTCCCTAAATTCCATTGAAGATGTTACCTAAACCGGTAACAAAATGTTCAGAAACCAACCCACAAACTTAGAGAATGAACCTCCGCCTTCATCCTACACCTGATGCCAGAGGTGGTATTCAGAAGGTTCTGACCAGTTCTGGAGAATCGGTAGTGGAAATTTTGAGTACTCCGGAGAACCGGTAAAAACCACCTCTGGCTGGCCTCACCCCCATCTATTCTCTGCCTCCCGAGTCCCAGCTGATCGGGAGGGAATGGGGATTTTGCAGTATCCTTCTCAGTTCACTGACAAATGCACGATAGACATATGCACACCGACAAAACCGCGATGACAAAACCGCGACGTCAAAATCGCTAATTGATTTTCGACAATAGCGCACCGACAAATGTGCGCCAACAAAATCGCGCATACGTTGTAACCCTAACCCTAATTTTTTTTTTTCAATTTTATTGTCATCGCGCTTTTGCCGGTTGATTTTGACATCACAAATTTGGGCTTGGACAACCTGGAACTACGGCGATTAATGTCTGACCTAAGTGTAGTACACAAAATTGTCTGCTACAGCATCCTATTTGTCAATAACTACTTCAGCTTCAACCTCAATAATACACAGGCAAACAGTAGATACGAACTCAAGAAAAGTTGCTCCAAACTCGATTGCAGAAAATACGACTTCAGCAAGAGAGTGGTCAATGCCTGGAATGCTCTACCTGACTCCGTTGTTACATCCTCAAACCCCCCACAGCTTCAACCTTAAACTGTCTACTGTGGACCTCACCCCATTCCTAAGAGGTCCCTAAAGGGGGCATGCTTAAATGCACCAGCGTGCCTTCCGTCCTTGTCCTACTGTCCCCATTTATTTGTACTCATTTCCTTTGCCCATGTCCATGTTTCAACGTATACCTCTGATCTTGTATATGTTTGACAAACTAAATAAAATAAATTAAAATATATCCTTGATTTGCAGCATCCGAATCTGGTTAAATGTCCAAATAAAATTAGTGCAACAGTCAAAAATCCAGCTTTATTTTTTAAGAGAGAGTCGGGATCCCACAGAATGAGATGACTAGAGATAAAGTGACAATCTCTGGAGGATAAATTTACAAATAAAACGTGCTATGAGATCCCCATCAAATGCACTCCAAATGTCACATGTATCCTCCAGTCATTTCTTCTCTTCAGTTCATCCTCTAGGTACTGAAATATCCAGCTTCAGAAATGGCAATAGCGCAGTGCCAAATATTTTCAACTGGAAAGGATGTTTTGCAATCTTCATTCTACAACAAAAATGGATTGATTTGGGTCAAGGCATTAGTATATGGATATGGATATATATCATATATATCATCATCATCATTTATCCATTGTCTATCAACTGCAGGATGAAGGCTCTTTTTCGTGTTTCCAAAGAAGATGGTCCTCAGCGATAGCCCTTAGACTTTTATATCACTTCATAGTGTCTTTATAGCCCACTCTAAGGGTTTTAAAGAGTCAGCCTCTTGCCCCCAACAATCTGGGTCCACATTTTACCCACCTCGGAAGGATGGAAGGCCGAGTCAACCTTGAAATAGTCAGGCTCGAACTCCAGACAGTGGGCAGAGTTGGCCTGCAGTACAACATTCTAATCATTGCACCACCATGGCAAGGTAGGTAGGTAGGTAAGAAGGAAGGAAGGAAGGAAGGAAGGAAGGAAGGAAGGAAGGAAGGAAGGAAGAAAGATAAGGAATGGCACTAGCACTTAAACTTATATACCACTTCATAGTGCTTTTATAGCCCTCTCTAAGCGGTTTTACAGAGTCAGCCTCTTGCCCCCAACAATCTGGGTCTTCATTTTACCCACCTCGGAAGGATGGAAGCCCGAGTCAACCTTGAGCCAATGAGATTTGAACTGCAGCCAGCAGTCAGCTGAAGTAGCCTGCAGTACTGCACTCTAACCACTGCGCCACCTCAGCTCAGCTAACCCTTAGCTTTCTTTTCTGAACTGGGTCCAACATATGTCCTGATGTTGTCGATCCATCTTGTTTTAGGTCTCTTCCGTAGACACTTTTGATCAAAGGGGATCCATTCTATGATTGCTTTGGTCCACCTCCCCTCCATTCCTATTGCCATGTTACCAGTCCGTTTTCTATTTCAGTTGTATATGTATTATCGTCATCATGTTAGCCATTGTCTTGTCCACTGTGGGATGAAGATTTCTGTGTGTTTCCGACCATTATGGTCCTAGGTTTTCTTTTGTCAATTGGGCCCATCATACTTGTTAATGTCGTCGCTCCATCTTGTTTTAGGTCTCTTTCATGGAAGCTTTTGATCAAGTGGGATCCATTCTACTTGGTCTACTTACCATCAGTTCCTCTTGCTATGTGACCAGCCCATTTCCATATCCATATCCATATGTGTTCTGACCCCCTCCTCCGTCCAGTAACGAAAGCCGAGACACAGTTAATGAGAATGTCCTTTAATAGCAAGACCAGACTCTCAGTGGCTGAAAGCCAAGTAAAGAAACAGATAAGGACCTTGGTAGCAAGTCCAACAAACCTTGGCAGCAATTCAGACAAACCTCGGCAGCAATCCAGCCTGCCAAGTTAGTTTCTCTTTAGTCAAAGCGTTGACTTCTGCAAGAAGGGCGTGGCACAAGCAGTCTTTTTTATAGTATGGAGAGGAGCCTAATGACCATCAGCTGAGCATAATAACCTCCTGTAATTACATAATTGTTCTTGACGCCAAGTAGCTCTTCGATGGCGTGCATCCCGGAACAACTCACAGTTGGTTTCTGGATCACTCTCCCTTTTCTCCTCCCCACTGATCCAAGGCTCAGGAGCCACCTGGTGGCCAACCAGTCTCTCTGCGTCCTGCTCAGAGTCAGAACCCTGTCCAGGGTCCTCCACATCCTCCAGGGCCGACTCATAGGGCTCCTCCCTGTCGGAGTCTGGTGGCAGCTCCAACAGCTCCTGCTGGGCCACAACACATATCTATATGTTATATGTATACGTATATGCACATATATGTATATATCAGGGAATTGTGAAGCCATTGTCCAACTGGAATCAGAGACGCCGACACAAACATCATTTTATATGAATAACAATATTTTACATCTATACATACAGCAAACAAGATAGTCAGGCATATCATTACATCATGAGGTAAACCATGAGGTAATTTTCAGAACAGTATACAGAGCACACCAATGAAAAAGGCGGGAAAAATGGGAAACTCCCCCTTCACACCCAGCAACCAATCCTAACGTAGGTTGCCTCATACAGAAACCTGCCCTCTCCAACTAATCAATTACAACTGTGTGCTCTGGCCCATTACACACTTTACTGTTCTAGTTTTAAATTAAATATCTTAACTGTATACATATATGAGCTTGTCTAGGTGAGTCAAAGTGATGGAATGAATGAGAATATCTGTCCCAAGCAGAAGCTCAAAATTAAAGACAGTTTCTAAAGACTTTATTATAATCCCCATTCAAATTGATTTAACTGATATTTGTTTTAAATTCCACCTTCATTATTATTTTATAAATAACCCAAGGCCACCTAATGCTCCTTTCTCCTCTTAATTTTTCCCACAACGACCCTGTAACGTGAGTTGAACTAAAAGAAAATGATTGGCCCAAAATCACATGACCAGCTTTTGCGCCTAAAGTGGGATTACAATTCACAATCTCCTGGTGATTGGCCCAAAGTCACCCAGCCAGTTTTCATGCCTAAGGCAGGACTAGAACTCACAGTCTCCCGGTCAGAGGTGGTATTCAGAACTGTTTCAGACCAGTTCGCCCGAACTGGTAGCGCTGAACTGTGAGTGGGTCCGTCTACCCGCCCCAGCTCTAAAACATCCCATGTAACCTCATTTTTGATGCTGTGTGCATGCATGTATGCTGCATGTACGAGCAAAGCACCTGCGTGGAAGGCCGCACGCATGCATGGAAAACACGTGCACGCTCACAGTTGCAAACCGGTGGTAAGACAAAGTGGCTCCCACCACTGCTCCGGGTGATTGGCCCAAAGCCACCCTGCTGGTTTTGAGGTCTAAGGCGAGATTATAAATCATTTTCTCCTGGCGATTGGAGTAAGGTCACACAACTGGCTTTCATTCCTACAGCAACAATAGAACTCACAGTCTTGTAACTTCTAGTCTTCTGTCTGGCCCGAAGACGAACTCCTAAATTTTTGGATGCAACAAAGGGATATAGCCATCATGGTGAACCTACAGCATGCATGGAGCCATTTTTGAGGGCACGTGAGGCGTTGCCCTTTCAGCTCCAGTGTGCTGACCAGCTGCTTTTGGGGCTTGAATTTCGGCTGTTTTTCAGCCTCCGGAGGCTTCAGGAGGCCTCCCTGAAGCCTGAGAAGGACGAAAGACAGCCCAGACCGGAAGTTCGGAAACAAAGTTTTGGGTTGCCCGTAGGGCTGTTTTTCTCCCGCTGGAGGCTTCAGGAGACTTTCCTGAAGCCTGCAGATGGCAAAAAAACAGCTCAACGCGCCTCCCCGAAGTCCGGAGGCTTCATTGAGGCCTGTGTACATGCACGGGGGGGGGAGAGTTTGAGCGCATTTGCAAGGGGGAGGTTATTGCATTATGGGTGTGGGTCAGTGGTGGGTTTCAAAAATTTTTAGAACCTCTTCTGTAGGTAGGGCCTGCTTTGTGGGAGTGGCTTGCCGGCCATGTGACTGGGTGGGAGTGGTTTGGCAGTCATGTGACTGGGTGGGCATGGCCAACTTGTAAAATGTGGTGAAACTCACTTAACAATGCTGTTGCTTAGCAACCAAAATGTTGGCTCAGGAACTCTGGCATTTGAAGCACGCAAGTCTTAAAGCTGTCAAGTTACAAGACCCTTGCGCCCCTAACCCTTTAGAGAAAAAAAACCCAGGGGTGTTCAAACTTGACAGCTTTAAGACTTGTGGACTTCAACTCCCAGAATTCCTCCTCTCGCTCTTCATCTTGATGATGTGCGGAGAGGCGGGGGGAGGGAGCTGGAACCGGTTCTAAACGGCACTGTAGATTTGTGGAATCTCTTCTATAGAAGAGGGTAGAACTGGCAGGAACTCACCCGTGGCGTGGGCACACGTATGCATGACCCACTTATGCTCCCCCTAATTTTGGCCCGCCTCGACAAAAAGGCTAGCCATCTCTGGGATATAATATCAGATCATATAGAATACTGTTTGAATTAACACCAACGTCTCCCACGTGGAGTAAACAGAGACTTGCAATTCAGAGAGCGGAGTATAAATTCAAGATACGCATTTGCGTCTGCACTGGGATGACTAGGAAATGCCTCATAAATTTGTTTCCGTCTAATCAGGAATGTTTTTCAAGATGTCCTTTGTTCTTTTGAAGTTTAAAGCAAATTAACAAAGAGCTTTCGTACTTCTGTGTTCAGGTGACTCTCTTTCCCCTTCCTTAGTGGCTCAGTTTTAAAAATACCTACCCCGTTTCCTCCCTCACAAACGCATTTGTTTTTTAAACTTTACATCAATGTTGGGCGGAAAAGTTCCCAATTCTTGTGCTTTGTCTCCATCTCGTGGTCGATACCTGAATATGCCTTCCAGAAATCTTTTGGTATATGGATGACTTAATGGAATAAGATTATTGGGCTGATTTTTAATTAGTGCATTAGTTTTTCAAGCGTGTACAAAACTGGCATTTCAACCCGTGAAATTTGCCGTTGGTTTATTTATTTATTTTGCCGAGCCAAGTAGCAGGAAAGGACTCCTTTAAAGATGCCTGCCTCTCAATCCCTTTTCCAAATTAATATACTTCTTAAAAATCATCTTAATGAGTTTACTACTGCTTCTAGTACTTGCGCTGATGAAAATTAAAAAGCTTTGAAGCTCTCCATTTCCCCCACCCCACTCCCCAGTTCCTCCCGTCTCTTCTCAGGGGCGAGGATTACAGACGATAAATAATTAAATGAGGTAAGAAGGGAGGAGGGAGAGGGGAAAAAAAAAGGGAATTGTTTTGTGAACTGGCACCCAAAGACTGCTGGATAAAAACCCATCGCAAATTCCTTTTCAAACCGGAGGGTGTTTGAATGCTTTTGTTGACTGAATGGACCTCAGATTTTGGAAGTTTATCAGCGTGCGCTTCGAAAATATTTCTTGCCTGCAAAAATTGTGCCTAGGGTGGTGCGCAAAAGCGCAAACATGACTTTCTTAATGCATTTGGGGTTTAGAGCTTTCGTGTGGCTTTCATGCAGTTTTCACTTTTGATTGGGGGCCACCCAGAGTGGTGAGAAAATGGGTGGCTTTATCAATGTTTTAAATAAATAGGTGAGTAGAATAAATAATGTATAAATAATGTATAAATACTTCCCCTTCTTCTTCCTCCTCCTCCTCTTTTTCTTCCTCCTCCCTCTTCCTCCTCCTCCTGCTTCCTCTACTTCCTCCTCCTCCCTCTTCTTCCTCGTCCTCTTCCTCCTCTCCCTCTTCTCCTTCTTTCTTCCTCCTCTTTTTCCTCCTCTCCTCTTCTTCTCTTTTCTACCTCCTCTCTTTTCTTCTTCTTCCTCCTCCTTCCTCCCCTCCTTCCTCCCCCTCCTACTTCTTCTTTCTTCCTCCTTTCTTCTTCCTCACCTTCCTACTCCTCCTCTTCCTCCTTCCTCTTCTTCCTTCTCTTTCCTCCTCCTCCTCTCTCATCTTCTCTTCCTCTTCTTCTTTCTCCTCCTCTCTTCCTCTTATTCTTCCTCTCCCTTCTCTCCTCTCCTCCTTCTTTCTTCCTTTTTTCTTCCTCCCCTTTCTCCTCCTCCTCCTTTCTTCCTCTTCTTCTTCCTCCTCCTTTCTCCCCTCCTTCCTCCCCCTCCTACTTCTTCTTTCTTCCTCCTTTCTTCTTCCTCACCTTCCTCCTCCTCCTCTTCCTCCTTCCTCTTCTTTCTTCTCCTTCCTCCTCCTCCTCCTCTCTCATCTTCTCTTCCTCTTCTTCTTTCTCCTCCTCCCTTCCTCTTATTCTTCCTCTTCTTCTTTCTCCTCCTCCCTTCCTCTTATTCTTCCTCTCCCTTCTCTCCTCTCCTCCTTCTTTCTTCCTCTTCTTCCTCCTCCTCCTCCTCTTCCTCCTCCTCTTCCTCTCCCAGAGACCCTTAAGAAAACGTTCTGTTAACTGTCAACCTTCTTAGCCTTTTTTTTCTTCTTTACAGCTCACAGAATAATACAGAACTCTGGATAATAAGTGAAGGCATGCGTGGGAGATTAATGACTTGGATTAGGAACTGAAAACCCAATTGAGATGATTAGATACAGGAGGTCTAAATCAATGTTAAGCCATGTAATTTGAATTTTCTCATGACATTAGCTTTACAAAAGCCATCAGGGACCTGGGGGGGGGTATGGAACCCCATCTTTTCTGGGGGAGAAGGCACCCTCTGAAATGCTCTTCTCACCCAAACGTATAACCCCCCCCCCAAAAAAAAATTCTTTCCATTCCCCATCTTCAGAATACATAAAAAGAGCAGCCGGCCATCTGGAATTTTGCTGGACCGTCCCGATATTTTGATGTTTGAATGTCAGTACTTGTGTCAGCCCTCAGGCTGCCATCCAGGAGGACCCTGTCCATCACCATGCCCACTCGGCCATGCTTACACGCCACTAATGCTGCCACGTTGAGCCGAGGTGGAGCAGTGGTTAGGGTGCAGTACTGCAGGCCACTTCAGCTGACTGTTATCTGCAGTTCAGCGGTTCTAATCTCACCGGCTCAAAGGTTGACTCAGCCTTCCATCCTTCCGAGGTGGGTGAAATGAGGACCCGGATTGTTGGGGGCAATATGCTGACTCTGCAAACTGCTTAGAGAGGGCTGAAAGCCCTATGAAGCGGTATATAAGTCTAACTGCTATTGCTATTGCTATGTTGCCTCTCTGATGTCGATTGAGCCTGTAGCTGCATGTGGCTCTTCTACCTGAGCGCAACTGCCTACTCTGATGTAACTCTTTTGCTCGGATGCGGCTAACCAGGAAAAAGGCTATGATGACACTGAGTGGGGGTGTGGCTGAGGGCGGGGGTCATGGTGTATTGGTGATAGTGGGTGGGTGTCATCTGGGTGGAGGTGGGTGGGGTAATGGTATATATATATATATATGGACATACCAGGGGTTGTGACACAGTTCATACCTATTTCCCTGGCCTAGCTGCTAAAGGAAGAGATCCTGTGGCTTAGTGGCTAACATAACTGCCTGATATGTAATACCGCCCAGGTTCGATTCCCAGTAAGGGTATGGCTAGCTGATGAGAGCTAAATAGCTTGAAATAGATCTATACTAGTCTCCTTTTATTTATTTATCAGCACAAATGCAATAGATAGATAGATAGATAGATAGATAGATAGATAGATAGATAGATAGATAGATAGATAGATAGATAGATAGATAGATTGATAGATTGATAGATTGATAGATTGATAGATAGATAGATAGATAGATAGATAGATAGATAGATAGAGATAGAGAGATAGAGATAGAGATAGATACAGATAGATATATAGATATATAGATATATAGATAGATATTTATTTATTTATCAGCACAAATACAACACAAATGTAACAAAGGCAACAGTAAAAATAATGGCTTTCTATTGTGATGGTCTCTTGTGATGAGCCAATAGACAGAGAAAGGAAGCAGTAGGCTTCTGAAGGACTCCGGGCGGCTCACAATAGACAAGGGAAGGGGGATAAATAGACAAAGACAACACTTTAAAAAAACGCAACATTCACAGTTTCCGTGGGGCTGGATGTTTCACAAGCCCCCCGGCCTGCTGGAGCAGCCAGGACTTGGTGGCTTTGCGGAAGGCCGGGAGGGTAGTAAGGGTCCGGATCTCCACGGGGAGGTCATTCCAGAGGGCTGGAGCTGCGACAGAGAAGGCTCTCCCCCGGGGAGTCGCCAGCCGACATTGGGTGGCAGATGGAATCCGGAGGAGACCTAACGTCTGAGATCTAATCGGTCTAAGGGAGGTAATCGGCAGGAGGCGGTCTCTCAGGTACCCAGGTCCGATGCCATGTAGGGCTTTATAGGTAACAACCAGCACCTTGAAGCGAGTCCGGAGACTAATGGGTAGCCAGTGTAGCTCGCGGAGGATAGGTGTAACGTGGGTGTACCTGGGTGCACCCACAATCGCTCGCGCGGCTACATTCTGGACTAACTGAAGTCTTCGAACACTCTTCAAGGGCAGCCCCATGTAGAGCGCGTTACAGTAATTCAGAGCTTCTGGAGGCAAATCCTTCCACTGGTTAATTGTTCTCACTGTCAGGAATTTTCTTAGTTCTAGGTTGCTTCTCTCCTTGGTTAGTTTCCACCCATTGCTTCTTGTCCTGCCCTGAGGTCCTTTAGAGGATAGGTTGGGCCTTTCTTCTTTGGTATAATGAGACGCAAAAGAAATCTTCCTGATGTAAACTCTAAGGTAAAGCTAAAGGTTCCCCTTCACATATATGTGTTAATCGTTCCCGACTCTAGGGGGCATTGGTGCTCATCTCCGTTTCTAAGACGAAGAGCCAGTGCTGTCCAAAGATGTATCCATGGTCATGTGGCTGGCATGACTAAGCGCTGAATGCTGTTACCTTCCCACCAAAGGTGGTTCCTATTTTTCCACTTGCATTTTTTACATGCTTTCGAACTGCTAGGTTGGGAGAAGCTGGGACGAGTAACGGGAGCTCACTCCGTTTCATGGCCCTAGGGATTCGAACCGCCAAACTTTCTGATTGACAAGCTCAGCGCCTTAGCCACTGAGCCACCATGTCCCTTGATGTACACTATATATGTATGAATAAAAGAGAAAGAATAAGAGGGAGTGAAAAAGCCACCAAGCTGATGGAAGACTTTCTTCCAGAGATAAACTTTTGATTGAAATCTTTTACTCTTCTTGATGGATAGTCTTGAAACCAACCTGAGAAAAAAGGCCAGCTTTATATTTTATAAAATATTGCACCGACCCGATGTTTGGAAGGTGTAAAACTGTCTGATGGGGTAAAATATCCTGATGATATTAATGTCACCCTTGATGGAGATATAAAATGCTTGCCTCGTTATCTCGAGCCATCCGAACATTTGTATGCGCAAATCTGTATCAATTTATCACCAGAGATAAACATGCTTTCTACAAATGTAGAAACCCCACTTGCGGCTTTGAAGAGAGTTACAGATTATCTGGGAAGGAGAGACATTTTCACAGCCGAAATAGATCAAGAGGGAGCTGCAGATTCTTGATTTAATGGCATCAACTGCCGACTTTGCTTTCCAAATGCACACTTGGATACCCCTACAAATGGTCTGAAGCTTTATGTAAAAGGCCAAATAAATTCAGGGCAAGTTATACTCTTTTTCTTGTTTTCAGGAGGGGAGAGAGAATGCGGAACTGTGGACGTGTTCAAATGGTTTTGCACATTAGCGTCCCTGAAATATCTAACGTAGCTGTTTTTAACTTTTGATGGGGAGCCACCCAGAGCTGGTCAGAAGAATGGCAGCAATGTAGATCTTCCAAATAAATAAATATAAATAAAGGAGGGAGGGAGAGTAGAGAGGGATGGAGGAGGGAGAAAGAAGGAAGGGAAAGGAAAGAAAGAAAGGAGGGAGGAGCAAGAAATAAATAAAAGGAAAGGAAAAGGAAGGAAAGAGAAAGAAGGAAAGAAAGAAAGAGAGAAGACGGAGAGGGGGAGGAGGGAGAGAGGGAGGAGGAAGGAAGGAGAAAGAAGGAAAGGAAGGAAAGAAGGGAGGGAGGAGCAAGAAATAAATAAAAAGAAAAGGAAGGAGAAAGAAAGAAAGAAAGAAAGTGAGAGAGGAGGGAGAGAGGAAGGAGGGAAGGAGAAAGAAGGAAGGAGAGAAGATCAAGAAATAAATAAAATGAAATAAAGAAGGAGTGAAGGAGAAAGAATGAAGGAAGGCAGGGAGGGAGGAAGGAAGGAACAAAGAAAAATGAAAGAGGAAGGAAAGAACGGAGGGAGGAGCAAGAAATAAATAAAAGGAAAGGAAAAGGAAGGAAAGATAAAGAAGGAAGGAAAGAAAGAGAGAGGAGGGAGAGAGAGAGGTGGGAGAGAGGGAGGAGGAAGGAAGGAGAAAGAAGGAAAGGAAGGAAAGAAGGGAGGGAGGAGCAAGAAATAAATAAAAAGAAAAGGAAGTAGAAAGAAAGAAAGAAAGTGAGAGAGGAGGGAGAGAGGGAGGAGGGAGGAGGAAGGAAAGAAAGGAAAGAAGGGAGGGAGGAGCAACAAATAAATAAAAAGAAAAGAAAAGGAAGGAGAAAGAAAGAAAGAAAGAAAGAAAGAAAGAGAGAGAGGAGGGAGAGAGGGGGGAAGGAAGGAAAGAAAGGAAAGAAGGGATGGAGGAGCAAGAAATAAATAAAAAGAAAAGAAAAGGAAGGAGAAAGAAAGAAAGAAAGTGAGAGAGGAGGGAGAGAGGGAGGAGGGAGGAAGGAGAAAGAAGGAAGGGAAAGGAAAGTGAAAGAAAGAGAGAGAGAGAGAAGAGGGAGAGAGGAAGGAGGAAGGAGGGAAGGAGAAAGAAGGAGGGAGGGAAGATCAAGAAATAAATAAAATGAAATAATGAAGGAATGAAGGAGAAAGAATGAAGGAAGGCAGGGAGGAAGGAAGGAAGAAACAAAGAAAAATGAAAGAGGAAGGAGAGAGGGAGGGAGGAAGGTTAGAGGAGAGGAAAGGTGGCAGGAAGCAGGGATGAAGGAGGGAGAAAGAAGGAAGGGAAAGGAAGAAGGGAAAAGAAAAAAGGAAGGAAAGAAGGGAGGGAGGAAGATAAAGTAGGAAGGAGAAAAGAGGAAGGAAGAAAAGAAAGAAAGAAGGGAGGAAGAGAGGATGGAAGGAAGAATCCCGAATAATCGGATCCCACCCATATGTGTATGGCAGAGCCTTCCTAAACTGATTCATCTTCCTCAAAAACATTCAACGCAGCTTCACTCCCCCAAAAATTTTCCCTCCTTCCCACCTGACATAGGTAAAGATAAAGGTTCCCTTCGCACATATGTGCTGGTCATTCCCGACTCTAGGGGGCGGTGCTCATCTCGGTTTCAAAGCAGAAGAACCAGGGCTGTCCAAAGACGTCTCCATGGTCATGTGGCCAGCATGACTAAATGCTGAAGGCGCACGGAACGCTGTTACCTTCCCACCAAAGGTGGTTCCTATTTTTCTACTTGCATTTTTACATCCTTTTGAACTGCTAGGTTGGCAGAAGCTGGGACAAGGAATGGGAGCTCATTCCATTACGCGGCGCTGGGGATTCAAACCGCCAAACTGCCGACCTTTCTGATCGACAAGCTCAGCATCTTAGCCACTGAGCCACTGTGTCCCTCACCTGATATAAGGCTTGCTTAAATTTCCCCACCTTCTTACCTCCCTTAAGATTCTCTTTACTTCTTGTATGTTTTTCTAAGCAAAGCAAATATTTGAATAGCAATTCATACCCACCGGTTCCACCACAAAACCGCGGTAGACAAAAGCGCGCTCGACGAAAGCGCGTACGTGACGTCATCACAGCGCGATGAAAACATCGCGCTGTGAGCGGTAAATTTAAAATTAAAGCGAAAACCTTACCCTAACCCCCCCAAACCTAACCCTAAACCTAACCCTAAACCTAACCCTTAACCTAACCCTAAACCTAACCCTAAACCTAACACTTAACCTAGCGCTAAACCTAACACTAACCCTTAACCTAACGCTAAACCTAACTCTAACGCTTAACGTAACCCTAAACCTAACCCTAACCCTTAACCTAACCCTAACCCTAACCCTAACCCTAACCCTAACCCTAACCCTAACCCTAACCCTAACCCTAACCCTAACCCTAACCCTAACCCTAACCCTTACCTTTATGTGAATCAGCTTGCTTTAATTTTATTTTAATTTCAATTTAATTTATTTTTAATTTTTTTCGTCGCGCTGTTGATGACGTCAGCTACACGCTTTCGTCGAGCGCGGTTTTGTCTACCGCGGTTTTGACGGGTCACGCATACCCACCATATATATTTTTTTCATTCAAGTTCCACGCTCGGCAATGTCGTGCGAGCAACCTGTCATTGGCGGGGGGGGGGGGGAAAGAAATCAGAGACTGTAACAATGCATTTGTGAACTTACAACCTAAGCATTGCTTCCATTTTTCTATTACGGTGCGATTTTAGCATTTCAACGATAAAAAAAAACACACATGCAGGGAGAGCTGAGAATTCATTATCTCTTACCTAAACATTGAGGGGTGTTTAGCAATTAAATGTTGTAACCTGCACTGAAATATGTATTTATTCAACAAGGGAAGCTGCGTTTGGCGAGATATTTCACCATCACAGAAGTCATTAATTGTTTCTTTGTTGAAGAATATCATTTGCTTCATGGGCTACACAATGCTTGTCTTGTAAGAATGCTAATATTCCAGAATGAAAAGTCTGCAGGCATGTCCGGCTTCGTTATAAATTCCTGTTTATCGTTTAAAGCTGCCCAGAATCACCCTGTGGTTAAGGCATGTGGCAAATAAATTTAATTAATGAATACATACATGAACACGGTTGGAGGTAATATCCATCTGGTTCCGTTCCAAGCGGGGAGAAAGACGCTGGGAATATGGAGGCTGATTGGAAAGATGGTTTAATGGGGCAGAACCATTAAGCTCTTGGTGCAGCTGAACACATGGAGTGGAGAGTGAGGGTTATTTATACCCTCTCTTGGCCTGGCCCTTGGGCTTCCTGTGAGATTCTGTAAGATTGTAAGCTAGACTATAAAATCTATATCTAGCTCTATATCGATCTGTCTGTCTGTCTGTCTGTCTATCTGTCTGTCTATCTATCTATCTATCTATCTATCTATCTATCTATCTATCTATCTATCTATCTATCTATCATCTCTCCAAACTTCCATCCATCCTTCCATTCTATCACCTATCTCCCTATCCGCTATATCTATTCATCCATTCATCCATCAACTCTTCTACTATATCATCTCTCTTTCTATCTTATATGTATATCAATTTCTATTTTTCAATCTATCGTCTATCCATCCATCCATCCATCCATCCATCCTTCCATTCATTCACCCATCATCTATCTATCTATCTATCTATCTATCTATCTATCTATCTATCTATCTATCTATCTATCTATCTATCTATCTATCATCTATCTATCTATCTATCTATCTATCTATCTATCTATCATCTATCTATCTATCTATCTATCTATCTATCTATCTATCTATCTATCATCTCTGTCTGTCTGTCTGTCTGTCTGTCTGTCTGTCTGTCTGTCTGTCTGTCTGTCTGTCTGTCTGTCTGTCTATCTATCTATCTATCTATCTATCTATCTATCTATCTATCTATCTATCTATCTATTTATGTACCTATGTATCTACCTACCTACCTACCTATCTCATCTATCTATCTATCATCTATGTATGTATGTATGTATGTATGTATGTATGTATCTACCTACCTACCTACCTACCTACCTACCTACCTACCTACCTACCTACCTACCTACCTACCTACCTATCATCTCTAAACATCCATCCTTCCTTCCATTCTATCATGTATCTCCCTATCCTCTATATCTATATCCATTTCTATATCTATACCTATCCTCTCTCCATCCATCTGTCATCTACCTACCTATCCATCCATTCATCCACCACTCTACTATATCATCTCTCCCTAACTTATATGTATATCAATTTCTATATGTCTTATCATCTATCCATCCACCCAACCATCATCTATCGTCCGTCTGTCTGTCTGTCTGTCTGTCTGTCTGTCTGTCTGTCTGTCTGTCTATCTATCTATCTATCTATCTATCTATCTATCTATCTATCTATTATCTATCTATCTATCTATCTATCTATCTATCTATCTATCTATCTATCTATCTATCTATCTATCTATCTATCATTCTTATCTTTTCCGTTCCATTCCATTTTTCTTTTCTTTTTTTCTTTTGGCACTTTAACTTTTCCCCTCATTCCCCCCCCCCCGCTTCTTGCTTTATTTGAGTATTTATTCCATTTTTCTCTTTTTTTTCTCTTGCAACTTTCAATCAAATGATATTTATTTTAAAAAAGACAAGGGGGAAAAAAACACTGCTTCAGAGGGCTCCAGTTTCTGGAAGTGCAAAGTTCATATAACCAACTTAGAAAACAAAATGAGTCCCCTTCGGGGAAAAGGGCAGCATATAAATGTAATAAATAAATAGTAAATAAATAAATAAAATAAAAAGAACGCGGACAAAAAGAAAACAAAACCCCACCTCGCCCCGCACTAAACTGCATTGATTGGTCAGTTTCTCATTTTTGTACGGAAAAACAAAACCCCAGGGCGCTGCCATCTCGGTCCATTTCCCATGGGCGCGGCCATCTTTATTCCCCCCGCTCCTCTACGCGCCCCTTCCGTACAACCCCCCTCCCGCCATCTTAGCGTCGGGCAAAAGGAAGCCGACCCCCGCAACGAGGAAAGATGTTTCGTTGCCCTTCCTCGTACGCCAGGGTGGGCGGGGCGCCCGCGCGCACCAATCAGAGCGCGCCTCAGGGAGCGCCTCCAGCCGCGGATTGGACGGCTGGCGGAGCGCGGAGGGAGGGGAGTCGCGCGAAAGCATCAGCTGGTTTGCCGATGACAGAGACAGCAGCGGGAGGGTTGGCGCACCAGCCGCCATGGGGGAAGCGGAGAAGTTCTACTATGTCTACAGCTGCGAGCTGGACCTGAACGTGCAGCTGAAGATGTGAGTTGACCCCCCCTCCCCACCCCACCCCCGAGGATGCGCATGCTCTGTCCTCCCCTTTTTTAAGGGGGTGGGGGAGGATAATAGGAGCACTGCTCCTGTCCCAGGGCTCAGAGTTTGGGGAGGGGGTCCCTGCTTTGCAATTAATTGGGGAGGGAGGAGGGTCCCTGCTATGAATATAACTGGGACGGGAGGAAGGGTCCCTGCCTTGCAATTAATTGGGACAGGAGGGGGGTCCTTGCTTTGCAATGACCTGGGATGAAAGGACGGGGCCCGGCTTTGCAATTAATTTGGGAGGGAGGAGGGTCCTTGCTTTGCAAGTAACTGGGACAGGAGGAGGGGTCCCTGCTTTGCAAATAACTGGGGAGGGAGGAGAGGGTCCCTGCTATGGATATAACTGGGACGGGAGAAGGGATCCCTGCCTTGCAATTAATTGGGACAGGAGGGGGGGTCCTTGCTTTGCAATGACCTGGGATGAAAGGAGGGGGCCCGGCTTTGCAATTAATTTGGGAGGGAGGAGGGTCCTTGCTTTGCAAGTAACTGGGACAGGAGGAGGGGTCCCTGCTTTGCAAATAACTGGGGAGGGAGGAGAGGGTCCCTGCTATGGATATAACTGGGACGGGAGAAGGGATCCCTGCCTTGCAATTAATTGGGACAGGAGGGGGGTCCTTGCTTTGCAATGACCTGGGATGAAAGGAGGGGGCCCGGCTTTGCAATTAATTTGGGAGGGAGGAGGGTCCTTGCTTTGCAAGTAACTGGGACAGGAGAAGGGGTCCCTGCTTTGCAAATAACTGGGGAGGGAGGAGAGGGTCCCTGCTTTGCAATGACCTGGGATGAAGGGAGGGGCCTCGGCTTTAGAGTTAACTGGGGAGGGAGGAGAGGGTCCCTGCTTAGCAATTAAGTGGGACAGGAAGAGGGTCCCTTCTTTGCAACTAACTGGGGAGGGGGGAGAGGGTCCCTGCTTAGCAATTAATTGGGACAGGAGGAGGTTCCCTGCTTTGGATATAACTGGGGAGGGAGGAGGGGGTCCCTTGGTTTGCAATGATCTGGAATGAGGGGGGTGGGAGTTCCTTGCCTTGTGAATAACTGGGGATGGAGGAGGGGCCATGCTTTGCAATGACGTGATACAGTAGGAGGGGTCCCCGCTTTGCAAATAATTGGGGAGGGAGGTGAGGTCTTCTTTGCAATGACTTGGGACACTTTTCTACTCTTGCTGGATACCTGACTACAATATGTCCTGTCCTACAAGATGCATCTCTGTCTCCTGGTGATTGGCCCAAAGTCACCCAGCTAGCTTTCACGCTTAAGGTGGGACTAGAACTCACTGTCTCCTGGTGATTGGCCAAAAGTCACCAAGCCACCTTTCACACCTAAGGTGGCACTGGAACTCACTGTCTCCTGGTAACTGGCCCAAAGTCACCTAGCCACCTTTCCCGCCTAAGGTGGGACTAGAACTCACTGTCTCCTGGTGATTGGCCAAAAGTCACCCAGTTAGCTTTCATGCCTAAGGTGAGACTAGAACTCACTGTCTCCTGGTGATTGGCCCAAAGTCACCAAGCCACCTTTCACGCCTAAGGTGGGACTAGAACTCACTGTCTCTTGGTGATTGGCCAAAAGTCACCCAGTTAGCTTTCATGCCTAAGGTGGGACTAGAACTCACTGTCTCTTGGTGATTGGCCAAAAGTCACCCAGTTAGCTTTCATGCCTAAGGTGGGACTAGAACTCACTGTCTCTTGGTGATTGGCCAAAAGTCACCCAGTTAGCTTTCATGCCTAAGGTGGGACTAGAACTCACTGTCTCCTGGTGATTGGCCCAAAGTCACCCAGTTAGCTTTCATGCCTAAGGTGGGACTAGAACCCATTGTCTCCTGGTGATTGGTCCAAAGTCACCCAGCCAAATTTTCATGCTTAGGGCTAGAACTCACAGTCTCCTGCTTTCTAGCCTGGTGCCTTAACCAACTACACCAAACTCAATTCTCATTCTCATTTCCAGTAATAATGATATTCTTCTCGAACCTTTGTTTTTCTGCTTGGTCCACTTAGAGGCAGTTTGGAAGGGAAGAGAGAGCAGAAGAGCTACAAAGCGGTTTTGGAAAGCCCCATGCTGAGGTTCTCCGGGTTGTATCAAGAAACGTGTTCTGACCTCTATGTCACCTGCCAGGTGTTTGCAGAAGGAAAGCCCCTTGCTCTCCCTGTCCGGACATCCTACAAAGCTTTCAGCACCAGGTGGAAGTAAGTCCTCCTCTGGGTTGGGGATCAGTAGTGCATATCCTAAGCATCTCATCTGGATGTCTATGGAGATTCTCAGTCATCCAAGTTATGGTTGTCCCAAAGCAGGGGTGAAATCCAGCAGGTTCTGGAGAACCGGTAGCAGAAATTTTGAGTAGTTCAGAGAACCGGTAGCAGAAATTTCAAGTAGTCCAGAGAACCGGTAGTGGGAATTTTGAGTAATTCAGAGAACCGGCAGCAGAAATTTCAAGTAGTCCAGAGAACCGGTAGTGGAAATTTTGAGTAATTCAGAGAACCGGCAGCAGAAATTTCAAGTAGTCCAGAGAACCGGTAGTGGAAATTTTGAATAGTTTGGAGAACCGGTAGCAGAAATTTTGAGTACTTCAGAGAACCGGTAGCAGAAATTTTTAATAGTTTGGAGAACCAATAGCAGAAATTTTGAGTAGTTCGGAGAACCAGTAGCAGAAATTTTGAGTAGTTCGGCAAACCGGTAGCGGAAAGTTTGAGTAGTTCAGAGAAGGAGAACCGGAAGCAGAAATTTTGAGTAGTTCAGAGAACCAGCAAATGCCACCTCTGGCTGGCTCCAGAGTGGGGTAGGAATGGAGATTTTGCAGTATCCTTCCCCTGCCACGCCCCCAAGCCACTCCACGTCCCCCCCCAAGCCACTCCACGCCCCCCCCCCAAGCCATGTCCACAGAACCTGTAGTAAAAATATTTGAATTTCACCACTGTCCCAAAGGTGGTTTTTTCAAGAGGCAACTCGACTTTCTCTTTTTCCTCATGTAAAATATTTATTTATTAGCCCGATCAACCAATTTCGCTAATAAATACATTAATGGAATTAATCAATCACTCTAATTAACAGAAATGTCAGCCGAGAGGCAAAATATCTGACTTGGTTCAGTAAGCAGGAAAGAGGATTATATATAGGCCATTAAAGTTGTTTCCTTTTGTCACATTTTTTTTATTGAAAAGCAAGCTAGAACGCTTACAAATGTATCTTGTAAATGCATAATTTAAAAAACAAAATAAACATAAGCATATAAATTGCTTCTACCTTAAGTAATGCGTATTAAAGTTTGGTTAATCATACTGACTCAGGGTTAATATTAGTAGTAGTTTTCCACGCGAGAAAAATATCCTGATAGTTGTTTTGCAACCTTCTGGTTGATGGCAATTTCAAAAAAAAAAAAATTGCTGGCATCAATCATGATTTGTGACTGGTTTGGGGTATATCAGCAAGAAACCCCTAAGATCTGGGTTAGACTGAACATCACTGATGATGTCACCTACCTAGGTAATGAAATGTCTGCAAGAGGAATAGGAGAAAGGGAAAGGCAGAGGAAGAATGGGAGGGAATGTAAGAGTAGGAAAGAGGGGAGGAATGGGAAGAAGAGGGGAAGGGTAAAGGGGAGGAAGGGGAAGGAGAGAAGGGAAAGGAGAGGAGGAAGGAAGGAAGGAGAGAAGAAAGGGGGGTAGGAAGGAGGGAGGGAAGGAGGGAGGGAAGCAAGGAGGGAAGGAAGGAGAGAAGGAGAGAAGGAAGGAGGGAATGTAGGAGAGAAGGAAGGGGGGAAGGAAGGAGGAAAGGAAGGGGGAAAGGAAGGAGAGAAGAAAGGAGGGAAGGAAGGAAGGAAGGAAGGAGAGAAGGAGGGAAGGGGGAAGGAGGAAGGGAAGGAAGGAGAGTAGGAGAGACGAAACAAGGGAAGGAAAGAGGGAGGGAAGAAGAAGTAGGACCGTTGTAAGATAAGATGGATCTATGGGATGGTAAGAAAGCAATTTCAAGTATATTGTCAACTGTAGGGAAAAAATTGTTATAAATACATATTATTAATAACAGTTATGAGATCATATAATTGTGAATGTATATATGAAATTGATAAAAAAAATTTTTTTTTTAAAAAAAGAAATGTCTGAAAGAAAAAAACCAAGTTCAAATGTTTATGGAGATTCTCAGTCCTCCAGATCGTGGTTGTCCCAAAGGTCCTTTTTTTTTCTCAAGAGGCAACTGGACTTTCTGTTTCTTCTTTGAAGACTTTTCACTTCTCATTCGAGAAGCTTCCTCAGCTCTGACAGGATGGTGGGGAATGGAAGGATTGATGTCTGTATCGATATGGTTTTCTTGGAATTGTAACAGATGGGGAAACCTTAGATGTGTCTTTCAGAGCAGGGGGTCTCCGACCTTAAGACTGGTGGACTTCAACATGCATGACTGGCTGAGGAATTCTGGGAGTTGAAGTCCACAAGTTTTAAAGTTGCCAAGGTTGGCATGATAGCGTGGCCCAAAAACTTTGGTTACAGCATAGATCTAGTGGATTGGGAAAGAATTTGGGACACAAATTATAAACTAACACGATCAGCAGCACTTAAAGAAAATATATACAAAATGTTTTATCGTTGGCATTTATCACCAACAAGATTGGCTAAAATGTACCCAAACATGAAGCCGACCTGCTGGAAGTGTAAAAAAAGTACAAGGGACTTATTATCACATATGGTGGACCTGCCCGGAAACACAAAAATATTGTACAAAAATTGGGAAATGGGTGCAAGAAATTACAGGAGAACAGATAAAATACAAACCCGAAATCTTTCTACTGGGAATAATCAAAGGGAAATATACAAAGAAAATTAAGTACATATTAACACATCTGCTAACTACAACTAGAATAGCATTTGCCCAATGCTGGAAACAAAATAATACCCCCTCAGAGGAATTAGTGATTAAAAAAAACAACCTTTGGATTGTGCAGAGATGGACAAATTAACACTGAAATTAAAAGATAAAGAAGAGTCGGAATATTATGAAATTTGGAACAATTGGTACAAATGGCTGCAAAACAGGAACAAAATTAATTAAGCCAAAAAATAATATATATAAATATAGCAATAGCAATAGCAGTTAGACTTATATACCGCTTCATAGGGCTTTCAGCCCTCTCTAAGCAGTTTACAGAGTCAGCATATCTCCCCCACAGTCTGGGTCCTCATTTCGGTTCACCAACAAAAGGGCGAACGACAAAACCGCGCCCGACTAAACTGCGTCGCTGACGTCATCAACAGGGCAACAACAGCGCGGAGAAAGAAGCACGCTGTAAACCCTAAACCTAAACTTAACCCCTAAACCTAAACCTAACCCTAAACCTAATCCTAAACCTAACCCTAAACCTAACCCTTAACCTAATCCTAAACCTAACCCTAACCCTAACCCTAACCCTAACCCTTAACCTAACCCTAAACCTAACCCCTACCTTAAGTTAAATCGGCTTTCTTTCTCCGCGCTATTTAAAGCGCCCTTCTTTCTCTGCGCTGGCTGTTGTCGCCGCGTTGATGACATCAGCGACGTGGTTTAGTCGGGCACAGTTTTGTCGTTCGCCCTTTTGTCAGGTCACGCTCATTTCACCCACCTCGGAAGGATGGAAGGCTGAGTCAACCTTGAGCCGGTGAGATTTGAACCGCTGAACTGCAGATAACAGTCAGCTGAAGTGGCCTGTAGTACTGCACCCTAACCACTGCGCCACCTCGGCTCTAAATATATATAGAACTGTGTATAAAGTGCGTAAATATAGAAGCGAAATATTATATACATGTACAGGTATGATGACATAACAATGTTGATGTAATGACTGTAAGGTGTTGTAGAAGGGAAAAATAATTTTAAAAAATCTGCCAAAGTTGCCAAGGTTGGAGACCCCTGTCTCAGAGCACATCCAGAAGGTTCCTCAAGATAGTTATTAACATTATGGCGAGTGTCAAGGAAAATAAATGGATTGATCGTGTTAATAGTTAAGGGGCTCAGTAACGGAGTCAGATTTTGAGGCGGTAAACTATAGGGAGGGTTAGACTACTGTGAATCTGAACTGAAACTTAACTTTTTCTCCTCAGCTGGAATGAATGGTTAAAACTGCCAGTTAAATACCCAGATTTGCCCCGAAATGCTCAGGTGGCCTTCACAATATGGGACATCTATGGACCTGGGAAAGCAGTCCCTGTGGGGGGCACAACGGTCTCTCTCTTTGGGAAATATGGGTGAGTTGTTTTTCGTTCTCTTCGAACTGTTATATATTATTATAATTACTATTATCCTTCTCATCTTTTCTAATCCTTCTCCGGTTGGTGTCTTATGATTATATTACTTTGTTGTTTGTATGCACACTGAGAGCTTATGCACCGGAGACAAATTCCTTGTGTTTCCAATCACACTTGGCCAATAAAGAATATCCTATCCTATTCCATTCTATCCCATTTAATTCAATTAAATATTATTCTACTCCACTCCACTCCACTCTATACTCTATACTCTACTCCACTTCACTCCACTCCACTCCACTCCATTCTATTCTATTCCATTCTATTCCATTCCATAATATTCTATTCTATTCCATTTAATTCCATTAAATATTATTCTATTCTATTCCACTTAATTACATTAAATATTATTCTATTCTATTCCATTCCATTCCATATTATTCTATTCTATTCTACTCTACTCTACTCTATTCCACTGCACTCCACTACATTCTATTCCATTCCATTCTATTCCATTCCATATTATTCTACTCTACTCTACTCTACTCTACTCTACTTACTCTACTCCACTCCACTCCACTCCACTCCACTCCACTCCACTCCACTCCACTCTACTCTACTCCACTCCGTTCTATTCCATTCCATATTATTCTATTCTATTCCATTTAATTCCATTAAATATTATTCTATTCCATTCCATTCCATATTATTCTATTCTACTCTACTCTACTCTACTCTACTCTACTCTACTCTACTCTACTCTACTCTACTCTACTCTACTCTACTCTACTCTATTCCATTGCACTTCACTCCACTCCATTCTATTCCAGTTCATTTAATTCCATTAAATATTATTCTATTCCATTCCATATTATTCTACTCTACTCTACTCTACTCTACTCTACTCTACTCTACTCTACTCTACTCTACTCTACTCTACTCTACTCTACTCTACTCTACTCTACTCTACTCTACTCTACTCTACTCTACTCTATTCCACTGCACTGCACTCCACTCCATTCTATTCCATTCCATATTATTCTATTCTATTCCATTTAATTCCATTAAATATTATTCTATTCCATTCCATTCCATATTATTCTACTGTACTGTACTCCACTCCACTTCACTCCACTCCACTCCACTCCACTCCACTCTAGCGGTCTCTCTAAATCTGCCTTCCATTCATAGGATGTTCCGTCAAGGGATGCACGATCTCAAAGTGTGGCCCAACGTGGAGGCAGATGGTTCCGAGCCCACCAAGACCCCTGGGAAAACAAGCAGTACATTTTCAGAAGACAAGATGAGTCGGTTAGCCAAGGTAAGAAGAAGCTCTCCTTGTTTGTTGTTCTTATTCACTTGAAGGCAGGGCAAAAAGGATGGAAACAAATTAAGGAGATAAGCAACTTAGAACTAAGGAGGAATTTCCTGACAGTGAGAACAATTAAGTAGTGGAACAAGTTGCCTCCAGAGGTTGTGGATGCCCCAACACTGGAAGTTTTAAAGAAGGGATTGGACAACCATTTGTTCGAAATGGTATAGGGTTTCCTGCCTAGGCAGAGGGTTGGACTAGAAGACCTCCAAGGTCCCTTCCAACTCTGTTCTATTCTGTTACTAATGGTGTTTGATTAATTCTGATTCTGATTCTCCATGATTGTTTGAGAAGGATGTCAACCAGACTGAAGCCATGAATTGAACCAAGAGTTCATTCTGGAAGTTAAAGCATGTTTAGAGACAGTTTAGTTTAGTAGTTAAGGCATCTGGCTAGAGCAAGGAGACTGTGAATTCAAGTCCTACCTTACGCATGAAAACTGGCTGGATTATTTTGTATCAATCACCAGGAGATGGTGAGTTCTAGTCTGAGCTTTAGAAGCAGCTATGAGTTCTTACGACAATAAAAAAAACCAGAAAACTGTTTCATCTCTCTCTGTTGAAACTCAAATAAAATATTAATAGTTTTGTAATTCATGGTGTCTTCAGACCAGTTAAAGTCAGATGCCCATAGAAATGTTGGTCATCTTGCAGACCTTCTATGCCAGTGATGTCCAGCCTTGGCGACTTTATGACTTGTGGACTTCAATTCCCAGAATTCCTTGGCCAACCACGCTGAGGAATTCTGGGAATTGAAGTACACAAGTAAGATTTTAAGACTTATGGACTTCAACTCCCAGAATTCCTTGGCCAACCACGCTGAGGAATTCTGGGAATTGAAGTCCACAAGTAAGATTTTAAGACTTATGGACTTCAACTCCCAGAATTCCTCGGCCAGCCACGCTGAGGAATTCTGGGAATTGAAGGCCACAAGTAAGACTTTAAGACTTGTGGACTTCAACTCCCAGAATTCCTCAGCCAGCCATGCTGAGGAATTCTGGGAATTGAAGTCCACAAGTCATAAAGTCACCAAGGTTGAACATCTCTTTCTATGCTATCTTTTGCAGTGATAGGAACATGACATTCCCATGGGGAGTTTCCCTGTCCATGGGCCGTTCTGGAGATTAGCTTCTGGGAATGGAGGTTTGGCTTCTTGTCCTCAGAAAAGGTCTTCTTCCCCCATCTCATACGTGGTCCGTGGAGATTCTCAGTCATCCAGGTCATGGTTGTCCCAGAGGTGTTTTTTTTCCCCAAAGTTTTGGACTTCGTTTTTCCTTGAAGCCGTTTCACTTCTCATTCAAGAATCTTCTTGAAGTTGGAGAACTTCAAGTTCTTCAGAACTGAAGAAGCTTCTTGGATGAGAAGCAAAACGTCTTCAAGGAAAAACGAAGTCCAGTTGCCTTTTGAAAAAAAAAACACCTTTGGGATCTCATACCTTATTTCTTCACCCTGTCTTATCTTTGGATCTGTTTGTCAGGGTTCTGACATGCCCTAATTAAATCATGAGCCTCAAGCTTCAAAAGAAACCCAATTATCTATTAGGAGCAACGTTCCCAAGTGAAGCCAGCTCTGAACCCATGTACCGTATTTTTCAGAGTATAAGGCGCTCCTAAGTATAAGAAGCACCTAGCTTTTGGGGAGGAAAACAGGGGGGGGAGGAAAATCTGCTTCTGCCTCCCAGCAATTTGCCTCCTTGCAACAAACAGCAAACAGTGCAGACAATATACACTATTTGTAGTGTTACATTTCAGACTATACTTGTACAGAGGCTGCTAAAATTGATGTGCTTTCTGGAAGTATAGTTATTCTCTGCTATTTAAAAAAAGATGCAATAGCACTGGGCCTCTTCAGATCAAGCATTTATTTTAAAAAGCTTCTTCACTTTGTTAAGTTGTCTAGAACAATAATAAAGCAGTCTTTAAAAATAAGTCTAATAATTTGAACATCCTATAGGTATTTTATAGTTATTTACTTACCTCCTTGCAGCAAACAGCCTGGCTAGAGCAAGGAAAAAGATATCTGGCTCTGCCTCCCAGAAATTTGCCTCCTGGAGCAAGCAACAAGTTTCACTTTCAGTTTAAGTGCGCCTTCCGATCATCAGCTGTTTCAGGCTTCAGGGATTGCTATAGCCTATTGCAGCCTCCGCCACCCCCATTTTCCCCATTTGCTGCAAGGAGGTAAATTGCTGGAAGGCAGAGGCCAAAGGGTGGGGGACGGTGGGTGTGTGGGGCTACATTCAGTGTATAAGACGCACCCAAATTTTCACCCTCTTTTAGGGGGAAAAAGTGGGTCTTATACTCTGAAAAATACGGTAATTTACGGCTCCAATCATGACCCTGTTTCCCCCCTTCCCCCCAAGTGTGTCACCAATCACATTTGCTAATAGGGCAATTTCTCAGGTTGTAGAGATCACTCCCCTCCGGCCGTTGTAAGTAACCCTGGGATACAGCCTTGGGAGAGATAAGTCTGTAATGTGCATCTGTTTTTTGCTGCCTTTCTATGGCAACTCGAGAGCTGGCCAGGGACGCTTTGTTAGTTGACACTGTTCCTTGTCTCTCTTGTGACACTGTTCTTCTTGGGATAACTCTTGCTAGGAAAAAAATTGACCCATTTTCTGCTTTCCACGTCCCTCTGGCTAAAGTTATAACCACATTGCGAAACCTTTGACCCATTAGATCCAGGTACACTTTCCAGGAAGGAGAGAGGATTCAAAGTTCTGTGAAGATCTCAGTTGCATTTCTGAGAGGTGCAGCTAACAGATAGGGGTGTTTTTTTTCAATGTAGGCCTCAGGAGAGGAACATTTGGAGGAAGTAAGTACCAAGGAATCATGGCTTGTTGGCACCAGTCTTTGTAAAAGCACATGGTTGCAACTTCCTGAGGACTAACATCTTAATCTGAGCTTTCTTTGATTGGTTCATCTGACAGTTTGCTCCTCTCGTACCTGTTAACCCTCCTGAGCTTCATAATAGGGTTTCAGAATTGACCTAAACTAGAGATCGGCAACTTTAAACACTCAAAGAGACACAAAGGTCCTAACCGGAAGCCCCCCATCCATAGAGTCTCCTCCTAGCGCAGCGTCCTTTTTCCTCTGCAAACCGGAAGTCCGGTTCCTCCCCACCACCACCACCACCATAAAGTCTCCTCCTAGTGTGGCATCCTTTTTCCTCTACCTGTCCTAACCGAAAGCCCTATCAACTGTGGAGCCGATCGGCAATGGAGCCGCAGTAGAGAGATGAAAGAGCCACATGCGGCTCCAGAGCCGTGGGTTGCCAACTGTTGGCCTAAACTGTAGTTTAGCTGAATATATTACATAACAAACTTTAAACCATGATTCACAACCCAGAAGAATGAAGATCACATATTGTGCTGAGCAAAAGAAGGCATATAATAGACCAGAATTTAACAGTGGTTTTTTTTTATCCTTAGAATTCAGGTTTTGATAATAAGATCCATGCTTGGAGTAGATGTATTAATAAATGTACAGGTAGTTCTCCACTTATGACCACATCTGAGCCCAACATTTCTGTTCCTAAGTGAGACAGTTGTTAAGTGAGTTTTGTTCCATTTTATAACCCTTGCCAGCGTTGCTAAGTGAATCGCTGCAGTTGTTAAGTTAAATTAAGTTATTAAACCTACCGTCCCCAGTGACTTTGCTTGTCAGAAGGTCGCAAAAGAAGATCCCACAACCCCCAGGACACCACGACAGTCATAAATGTGAAACCAGTTGCCAAGCATCTGAATTTTGATCATGTGACCATTGGGATTAAGGGTGAAAAATGTTCCTAAATCACATTTTTTCAGTCCCATTGTAACTTCAAAAGGTCATTGAATGAATGTAGTAATCCGAGGACTATTTGCAACATAAAAACTAAACACGTTTGGCATTTTGTAGCTGTCCCCATAAAGGGGACGCAGTGGCTAAGATGCTGAGCTTGTTGATCAGAAAGGTCAGCGGTTCGAATCCCTAGCGCCGCGTAATGGAGGTGAGCTCCCGTGACTTGTCCCAGCTTCTGCCAACCTAGCAGTTTGAAAACATGTAAAAAATGCCAGTAGGAAAATAGGAACCACCTTTGGTGGGAAGATAGGACCGTTCCATGCGCCTTCGGTGTTTAGTCATGCTGGCCACATGACCACGGAGACGTCTTTGGAAAGCGCGGGCTCTTCAGCTTTGAAACGGAGATGAGTTACAGCCCCCTAGAGTCAGGAACGCCAGGGGAAACTTCACCTTTAGCTGTCCTCATGCATTTTTCTTAACATGTGGAATTTTTAGATTACATTTTTAGATTATATTAATCTAAATATTAATTAATTATGGGCCTGATATTTCCTAATGATAGCCTATTCAATCAGTAACCAAGGATGACTCTGCTTAGCTTCTGTGAGCAGCCAGAGTTAACTAGATAATTTTATTTATTTTTATTTAGTCATTCCATTTCTATAGTCTTCTGTCTCAGCACTTTAGCTAGTTACTGGAACAAATTAAACTTAGTCTCATTTATCGCAGCAAATTCCCCTTCTTACACTTGGCTCAGAATTTTTTTTTCTGTAATATGTAAATAAGAGAGAGATTATGGTTTACTAATTTACAGGGACAGCGTTTGTCTCCAAAGACCATAAATATTATTTTCGTATGAATAAAGACTCAGATATAAATACTTGGACACTTTTTCATTCATCTCCAGTTTAGTGGAAATATTTAATAAAACAACAACAAAAGGCAACCATCTTTAGACGTTTCTCATCTTCTGAGATTAACCCTGGCTGGATTTCCATTTAATTGTGGATCTTTTTGATAATCTCAGCATAGCAAAAATTTTTTTTATCAAAGTGCAGAATTGGAAGCGTGAGAGTCTCATGACGTACTTAATCCGATAGGATGGAGACAGAATAATTTTAGTAACACGGCATTAAGCTAGACTAAATTTGATGAGTGCCAACCATTGTTAATTTTTTAATGGGTTAGCATGATGTAGCGTGGCATTCAGGATCCCATGTACAGCTAGTCCTCGATTTACGACCACCGTTGAACACCAAATGTACGTTGCTAAGTGAGATCTTTGTTAAGTGACTTTCGTCCCACTTCGTCCCAACTCTCTTTGCCACCTATCTCATTAAGCGGATCATCGCGGTTGTTAAGTTAGTGACACGGTCGTAAAGTGAATCTGTCTTCCCCCTTTGACTTTGCTTGTCAGAAGGTGATCACGTGACCCTGGGGCACTGCAACCATCGTAAATATGAAACCAGTTCCCAATTTTGATTGCGTAACCATGGGGGATACTGCAATGGTCATAAGCAAGAGCCGAGGTGGCGCAGTGGTTAAATGCAGCACTGGAGGCTACTTCAGCTGACTGCAGTTCTGCAGTTCGGCTGTTCAAATCTCACCGGCTCAGGGTTGACTCAGCCTTCCATCCTTCCGAGGTGGGTAAAATGAGGACCCGGATTGTTTTTGGGGGCAATATGCTGACTCTGTAAACCGCTTAGAGAGGGCTGAAAGCCCTATGAAGCGGTATATAAGTCTAACTGCTATTGCTATTGCTAAGTGTGAAAAACGGTCATAAGTCTCTTTTTCTCAGTGCCAGTATAACTTTGAAAGGTTGCTAAGCGGACTCTGGTAAGTCAAGGACTAGCTGTATATACCTAAACTCTGTTTAGTTGCAAGCAGTAGACACATCTCATAAAACAGAAGAAAATCAATGGATAAAGACACAAAGTCCATAGAGATTCTCCGTCCTCCAGGTCATGGTTGTCCCAAAGATGCTTTTTCAAGAGGCAACTAGACTTTCTGGTTTTTCTTTTGAAGATGTTTCGCTTTTCATCCAAGAAGCTTCTTCAATTCTGGATGGTGGGGAAGGGAAGGATTTATATTCCAGTCAGAGCTGAAGAAGCTCAGTGAGAAGAGAAACGTATTCAAAGAAAAAAACAAGTACCGTATTTTTCGGAGTATAAGACGCACCTTTTCCCATCAAAAAAGAGGGTGAAAATCTGGGTGAGTCTTATACACTACAATACAGCATTTTTGACTTCCCGAAACCCTGCCCCCTTTGAAAAAATGGCTGTGGATAGCCTTTAGTAGGCTTCCACAGTGTTCCTGGGGGCTGGGGAGGGCAAAAATGAGTGAGAATCGGGCCATTTTTTGCTCGTGTTTGCCCCTCCAGAACCCAGGAGCACTCTACAAGCCTCCTAAAGGCTATGCATGCCCTTTTGGAAGGCAAAAAATGGGAGGTTTGCAGAGTGCAAAAACTTTTTTTTAATTTGCCTCTTCAAAATCTTGATGCGTCTTATACTCAGGTGCATCTTATACTCCGGAAAATACGGGTAAGTCCATTTGCCTCCTGAAAAAAATCACCTTTGGGATAAAGTAATATTTTCCCATCACATTAATACCTCAGAGTGTAGATTTTCACGGGTGTAGGTATGTTGGTCTTGTATTCAGGTCTTTTCCCGTGTAAGCTTGAGATTGCCTTGGCAACGTTTTGGCGAGGTCTCACTCGCCATCCTCAGGCTGGGTTTTGGGCTGAAGATGGCGAGTGAACTTGAAGATGGCGAGTGAGACCTCACCGAAATGTTGCCAAGGCAATCTCAAGCTTACACGGGAAAAGATCCGAATACAAGACCAGCATGTATGTATGTATGTATGTATGTATGTATGTATGTACGCATATATATATATATATATATATATATATATATATATATATATATATATATATATATATATATATATATATATATATATATATATATATATATATATATATATATATATATATATATATATAGGTCTCTAGTTGTTCGGGTTTTCTCCCGCGTAGAATTGGATATGTCTTTGCGGGAGAAAACCCGAACAACTAGAGACCTACATACTAACACCCGCAAAAACCTCAGAAAACATATATATATATATATATATATATATATGTATGTATGTATGTATGTATGTATGTATGTATGTATGTATGTATGTGTGTATATATATATATATATATATATATATATATATATATATATATATATATATATATATATATATATATATATATATATATATATATATATATATATATATATACACACACATACATACAACATACACACACACACATACACACATATTTAAAGTCACAACCCCTGGTATGCCCAAATATGGGAGGAAGATCACTACTTCCGTTCTCTGTCCTTCGGTTCGTCACAAGAGACCATCCAGAGAGAAACCCATTTTTTATATATATATATACACACATACATACATACAAACACACACAAATATATACACACACACATAACACATGAGTAAATGTACAACACCAAGAGCAGATTCTTCCAACATGGTAGAGAGGAGCGATTGTAAGCAGGTTCAAACACAGAAAGGTTAGCTTAGTTTCAATTCAGAGAAGAGTTCAGAGCTTAATACAAAGAGAACTTCCTCTAAGCCACGCCCAGGCACCTAGCTGTCTCCAGCAAATACTGTTTCAGTTCCTAAACAGCTCTTATTGGCTGGCTTAGTTCCTCTGCCTATTCATTGGCTGACCTTGTTGCCAGGCCCTATTCCAGTCGGTCCCCAATGGCTGACCTGTTGCTATGTCCTATTCCAGTTCATGAATATTCTGACAATTCTAACAGCTCAAAGCGTAGGAGGGTTAATTGAATGGATAACCACAATTAATGGATTGCTGCTGGTTTTTCTGAAATTTTATTTTAACTACTTTGACTAAAACTGTTACCTCAGAAGTGTGTAGCAAAGCTTAATATTGCCGTCCTGGTTTTTGAAGGATTTTTTTTTTAATGATTTTTTTTATTTTTTATTTTTTGCATTTTGGTGTGGACCAGTTCTTCTCAATGAGGGTTTGCTGTGTGAAGTTTATTCCGTGTATTAATTTTAAAAGCTTTCCGCTTAATCCCGTAAGGAATTTGGCATGCTCTATCTTCTGTTGATGCTTTCTGGTTTTCTGAGTCTTGACGAATCTTTGAAAAGTACAAAAGAATATTAGCTGTGTAAGAAGCTAATGATAGAAAGGAACAATTTTGAAGGCTCTACACCAGTGGTTCCCAAACTTGGCCACTTTAAGACTTGTGGACTTCAACTCCCAGAGTTCTCCAGCCAGAAGAGCTAGCTGGAGAATTCTGGGAGTTGAAGTCCACAAGTCTTAAAGTTGCCAAGTTTGGGAACCACTGCTCTACACGTTGTTAGGCCCAATCTATCACCAGATTAATCCCAATACAACATTTGCTGCCATCTCTGAGCACTTCAATTTGGCGTCATTCACAAAAAGTTCTGGGTGTATTGTCACAAGAACATGTGCTCAAGTCACTGGAGTATCAAATCATCATCTTTTCATGTCCACCATTTTCATTTGTTCAACAGTTATGAAAAGAAACTACCCTCCTCCTCCCTCCTCCTCCTCCTCCTCCTCCTCCTCCTCCTCCTCCCCTTCTTCTTCTTTCTTTTTCTTCTTCTCCTCCTCCGCCTCCTTCTCCTTCTGCTTTCTCTTTTCCTCCTCCTTCTCCCCCTCCCCCTCCCTCTTCTCCTTGTTTTCCTCCTCTCCTTCTCCTCCTTCTTCCTCCTTTCTTTTCCTCCTCCTTCTGCTTTCTCTTTTCCTCCTCCTCCTCCTCCTCCCCCTCCCTCTTCTCCTTGTTTTCCTCCTCTCCTTCTCCTCCTTCTTCCTCCTTCCTTTCCTCCTCCTTCTGCTTTCTCTTTTGCTCCTCCTTCTCCCTTCCTCTTCTTTTCCTCCCTCTCCCCCTCCTCCTTCTCCTTCTTTTCTTCCTCTCCTCCTCCTCCTCCTCCTTCATGCCTCAGCTCAATAATGACTGTCGTTGTGAGGATAAAATGGCAGGAGTTCCTTGTGCGTGCTACTTGAGCTCTTAGAAGGAGCTGACGCTAGAAAGATGAGGAGGCAAAGTTAGAAAGAAAAGGATTGCATGTGATCCTTTACCAGCATTCTTTGCTTTGCTTTCACTTTCGCTTTCGCTTTCTGTGATGAAATGATAAGCAGTCTGGATCCCAAGAAGGGAGGGGCTGCATCCCAGAGGAGTAAGAGGCAACACAGGCCAGATATCCTGTGTGAGAGAAAGGGGATGAAGACAGGCCCTTCTTAATAGTCCCCAGAATATATTGTAGATGCAGATGGCAGAGACTTTAATCTGGCAAGATTTGGTCTATAGGTGTGAAACCAAAAAGGACTTGGCTTGGAAGAATTATGATGTGTCATTCTTGATTTGACCTGACACATGGTCATTGAACAATTCTGGGAGCTGAAGTCCACAAATGGAGGCTGAGGCATTCTGGGAGTTTAAGGCCACACAAGTGATTGGCTCAAGTGACTTTTCTATGAGCCAAGGTGGCGCAGTGGTTAAATGCAGCACTGCAGGCTACTGCTAGATCAGCAGTTCAGCGGTTCAAATCCCACCGGCTCAGGGTTGACTCAGCCTTCCATCCTTCCGAGGTGGGTAAAATGAGGACCCAGATTGTTGGGGGCAATATGCTGACTCTCTGTAAACCGCTTAGAGAGGGCTGAAAGCCCTATGAAGCGGTATATAAGTCTACTGCTATTTTCTCAATTTCATTGTTTTCAGTGAAAAAATGAGACAGGTATTCAGATCAAAATTGCCCTTGAGAGTGAAATCATCTTTAGCTTGACATAATCGGAATTGCTTAATTGCCCTGATGAAGGTTTGTTGAACTGTGGCAAGCGGTGTAGTAGGGACAGCCGGAAACACTCTAGCAATAACAGTAACACTTACTTAGACTTATATACTGCTTCACAGTGCTTCACAACCCTCTCTAAGCGATTTAAAGAGTCAGCATCTCGCCCCAACAATCTGGGTCCTCATTTTACTGACCCCGGAAAGGATGGAAAACTGAGTCAACCTTGAGCCAATCAGGATCCTACTACTGTCAATGGAATGCGGAGTTAGCCTGCAATATGCATTCTAATCTTTTGCCCCCATAATCTGGATGGATGGATGGATGGATGATAGATGAATGGATAGATTATCTCTAATAGATAATGGATAATAGATGGATGGATACAAAGGTGGATAGATTAGATAGATAGATAGATAGATAGATAGATAGATAGATAGATAGATAGATAGATAGATGATAGATAGATAGATAGATAGATAGATAGATAGATGATAAATAGATAAATAAATATGTAGTTATGTAGATATGCTTGTAGATAAATACATAGGTAGATAGATACGTAAGTAGGTATAGATATGTAGGTAGGTAAATATGTAGGTAGATAGATATGTAGCAGATAGATATGTAGGTAGGTAGATATGTAGGTAGAGCCATAGGTAGGTAGGTAGATACATAAGTAGGTATAATATGTAGGTAGGTAGATACGTAGGTAGATACGTAGGTAGATACGTAGGTAGGTAGTGGGTAGGTGGGTAAATATTTAGGTAGGTAGATAGATTATGTAGTTAGATAGGTAGATACATAGGTACGTAGATAGATAGGTAGATACATAAGTAGTATAGATACGTAGGTAGCTAAATACGTAGGTAGGTAGATAGATGTGTAGGTAGATACATAGGTAGGCAGGTGGGTAGATATGTAGGGAGTAGATACGTAAGTAGGTATATATATGTAGGTAGGTAAATATGTAGATAGGTAGGTAGATATATAGGCAGATAGATATGTAGGTAGGTAGATATTTAGGTAGATCCATAGGTTAGGTAGGGAGATACATAAGTAGGTATAGATACGTAGGTAGGTAGATACGTAGGTAGATACATAGGTAGGTAGGTGGGTAGATATTTAGGTAGGTAGATAGATATGTAGTTAGATAGTAGATACATAGGTACGTAGGTAGGTAGATAGATACATAAGTAGGTATAGATACGTAGGTAGGTAGGTAGGTGGGTAGATATGTAGGGAGGTAGATATGTCAGTAGGTATAGATATGTAGGTAGGTAGATATGTAGGTAGATCCATAGGTAGGTAGGGAGATACATAAGTAGATATTGATACGTAGGTAGGTAGATACATAGGTAGATACGTAAGTAGGTAGGTGGGTAGATATTTAGGTAGGTAGGTAGGTAGGTAGGTAGGTAGGTAGATGATGATAGATAGATAGATAGATAGATAGATAGATAGATAGATAGATAGATAGATGAGATAGATAGATAGATGATAGTTAGATAGGTAGATACATAGGTACGTAGGTAGGTAGGGAGATACATAAGTAGGTATAGATATGTAGGTAGGTAAATAGGTGGGTAGGTAGGTGGGTAGGTAGGTAGATACGTAGGTAGGTAGGTGGGTAGATATTTAGGTAGGTAGATAGATAATTAGATAGGTAGATACATAGGTACGTAGGTAGGTAGATACATAAGTAGGTATAGATACGTAGGTAGGTAAATATGTAGGTAGGTAGAGAGATGTGTAGGTAGATACGTAGGGAGGTAGGTGGGTAGATATGTAGGGAGGTAGATAGATATGTAGGTAGGTAGATACGTAAGTAAGTATAGATATGTAGGTAGGTAAATATGTAGGTAAGTAGATAGATATGTAGGCAGATAGATATGTAGGTAGTTAGATATGTAGGTAGATCCATAGGTAGGTAGGGAGATACATAAGTAGGTATAGATATGTAGGTAGGTAAATATGTAGGTAGGTAGATACGTAGGTAGATACATAGGTAGGTAGGTGGGTAGATATTTAGGTAAGTAGATAGATAGGTAGTTAGATAGGTAGATACATAGGTACGTAGATAAGTAGGTAGATACATAAGTAGGTATAGATACGTAGGTAGGTAAATACGTTGGTAGGTAGATAGATGTGTAGGTAGATATGTAGGTAGGTAGGTGGGTAGATATGTAGGGAGGTAGATAGATACGTAGGTAGCTAGATACGTAAGTAGGTATAGCTAGGTAGGTAGATAATAGGTAGATAGGTAGGTAGGTAGGTAGATACGTAGGTACGTAGATATGTAGGTAGAAAGATTGATATGTAACTAGGTATAGATATGTAGGTAAATATGTAGGTAGATAAATACGTAGGTAGGTAGATTGATACGTAAGTAGATATAGCTAGATATAGCTAGGTATATAACGTAGTTATATATGTAGGCAGCTAGGTAGATATGTAGGTAGGTAGGTAGATACATAGGTAGGCAAGTAGATATGTAGGTGGGTAGATACGTAGGTACATAGATACGTAGGTAGGAAGATTGAAACATAACTAGGTATAGATACATAGATAGATAAATATGTAGGTAGATAAATATGTAGGTAGGTAGATACATATGTAGGTCGGTAGATACATAGGTAATTATAGATCCGTAGGTGTTGTGGCCCAGCAGGATCCGGTTGAGCTGCTGATGGACTCGAATAGCGAGGAACCATATGAGTCTGCCCTGGATGATGTGGAGGACCCTGGGCAGGGTTCAGACTCAGAGCAGGGACCAGAGAGGCTGGTTGGCCACCAGGAGGCTCCTGAGGCATGGAGCAGTGGGGAGGATCAAAGGCAGTTTGTCCCTGATGCTAGATTGAGAAGGGCTGAGAAACGGAAGCAGCAACTCCGTAAGCCGACTCACAGAAGATGATTAAGCCCAGCTTGGTTGTTGATTGGCCCCTCCCAAGAGAGATTATAGGTGAGGCGTTGGGAGGGGACATTTGCAGGAAACAACCGAATTAGTAGTTAATAAAATCTGTCCGTGTATTCTAGCCGTGTCTGTACGTTTGGACTATCTGCGTTGCTTCATTCAAATTATCCGGGTTTCTGCAGAGCTACTGTATTGAACGTGAGTTGCCTGGGCCCTCAGCCAAAGGATTCGTTATCTCACTAATTGAGCACTAGCAAACAGCCAAGCCTGTGTTCTAGTGTATTCTGGAACATGTAGGTAGGTAAATAGGTAGGTAGGTAGATATGTAGGTAAGTAGATAGATATGTAGGTAGATAGCTAGATAGCAAGAGAGAGAGAGAGAGAGAGAGAGAGAGAGAGAGAGAGAGAGAGAGAGAGAGAGAGAGAGAGAGAGAGAGAGAGAGAGAGAGAGAGAGAGAAAATCAGTGAGAATATACATATACACATATGCATGTGTGTAATATCTTCAACATGGCAACTTCTTAAATAACCATCTTCTACTTTTTCCTTCCAGCTCACCAAATCCCACAGGCAGGGGCACATGGTCAAAGTCGATTGGCTGGATCGGTTGACCTTTCGAGAATTGAAATGATCAACGAGGTAGGTCCTGTGCCTCGATGAATCTTGGAGCCATAGCTCATTGGGAAACGGCAGCGGGCAACCGAGGCCGGATCTTTAGGGAACTCTCCACTCTTCGTTTTCCTCTCCTCTCCCTCCCACCTCGGTTCCTCGTCGTGATGGCGTAATGTAGGGCAGAGAAAAGATGAGGTTGTGTTGATATTTGGCCTCTGGATAACGTCAGACGGATCTATAGAGGGTGCCTCAAAAGTGCTTCTCAAAAGGCAACTGGACTTCCTTTGTTTTTCGTTTTGAAGATGTTTCACTTCTCATCCAAGAAGCTTCCTCCAAACCAGCGTTTCGAAAGCATGTAAAAATGCAAATAATTAAAAACAAAACAAAACAGGGACCACCTTTGGTGGGAGGTAACAGCGTTCCGTGTGCCTTCTGCGTTGAGTCATGCCGGTCACATGGCCACGGAGGCGTCTTCGGACAGCGCTGGCTCTTCAGCTTTGAAACGGAGATGAGCTCCGCCCTAGAGTCGGGAACGACTAGCGTTGATGTGCGAGGGGAATCTTTACCTTTTACCTGCTATGAAAAGAAAATAGGTTTCAGCCATGGAGTTGTAGCCACAATTTCAATTGTTTATCCCCTTTTATTTCTGTTTAACTATTTTTATTACTTTTTTTATTATTAAGTGTTATGTTAAAGCGCCTGGTATGCCCAAATATGGGAGGGAGCCTGCTGCTTCCCTTTGCCTTCAGCTCCACCCTAGGAGCTTGCGGGCGGGAAACCATTTTTGCGTTGCATTTTTGTGCTGAAAAATAAATGAAGGGGGAGGAGTATAGATCTATTTCAAGCTATTTAACTCTCATCAGCTAGCCATATCATTCCTGGGATTAGAACCTGTTAGGCAGTTATATTAACCTCTAAGCCACAGCTCTCCTCCCTTATCCAGCTGAGCAATAGTAAATAAAACTTCGTAGTAAACATATGAAGAACTGTTGCAGGATTTGGGTTTGGCTAGTTTATAGAAAAGAAGGATTAGACGTGATAGCAATATTTCAGTATTTGATGCCTTAGGCATGAAAGCCAGCTGGGTGACTTTGGGCCAGTCACCGGGAGACTGTGAGTTCTAGTCCCACCTTAGGAATGAAAGCCAGCTGAGTGTCTTTGGATCAGGCACGGGAGACTGTGAATTCTAGTCCCACCTTAGGAATGAAAGCTAGCTGGGTGACTTTTGATTAGGCACCAGGAGACTGTGAGTTCTAGTCCCACCTTAGGAATGAAATCTAGCTGGGTGACTTTTGATTAGGCACCAGGAGACTGTGAGTTCTAGTCCCGCCTTAGGAATGAAAGCTAGCTGGGTGACTTTTGATTAGCACCAGGAGACTGTGAGTTCTAGTCCTGCCTTAGGAATGAAAGCAGCTGGGTTTCTTTGGATCAGGCACCAGGAGACTGTGAGTTCTAGTCCCACTTTAGGAATGAAAGCCAGCTGAGTGTCTTTGGATCAGGCACCAGGAGACTGTGAGTTCTAGTCCCACCTTAGAAATGAAAGCCAGCTGGCTGACTTTTGATCAGGCACCAGGAGACTGTGAGTTCTAGTCCCACCTTAGGAATGAAAGCTAGCTGGGTGACTTTTGATTAGGCACCAGGAGACTGTGAGTTCTAGTCCCACCTTAGAAAATGAAAGCCAGCTGGGTTTCTTTGGATCAGGCACCAGGAGACTGTGAGTTCTAGTCCCATTTTAGGAACGAAAATCAGCTGGGTTTCTTTGGATCAGGCACCAGGAGACTGTGAGTTCTAGTCCCACCTTAGAAATGAAAGCCAGCTGGCTGACTTTTGATCAGGCACCAGGAGACTGTGAGTTCTAGTCCCATTTTAGGAATGAAAGCCAGCTGGGTATCTTTGGATGTCCCTCTCTTCTCTTAGCCTAACACACCTCACAGGGTTGTTGTGGTGGGGAACATGGGACAAGGAAGGAGTATTATGTACATCCCCCACCTTGAGCTCCTGATAAAGAAATAAAGGTGAGATAAAGACATCCAATAAATATTGGCATGAATTATATTGATTTTGCAAATTAAAGGTCCAAGTTCTCACAGAGCTTTTTTCTCCTCTTATTCTCAGAGCGAGAAGCGAAGTTCTAATTTTATGTACCTGATGATTGAATTCTGTTGCGTCAAATGCGATGACAAAGAGTACGCCATTGTGTATTACGAGAAGGTACGCAACGCTGGCCGGTTGTTGATTTTCATCTACTTGGTTTGAAGTGCTGCCTGACGTTCTACATAGCATGGGGGAGATCTAATCCTAAGAAATGATTAGAAGTATTAAAAGAAAGCCACTGGCTTTTCACTCTCGATCTCCTATGGCAGTGGTTCCCAAACTTGGCAACTTTAAGACTTGTGGACTTCAACTCCCCAGAATTTTCCAGCCAGCAGAGCTGGCTGGAGAATTCTGGGAGTTGAAGTCCACAAGTCTTAAAGTTGCCAAGTTTGGGAACCACTGTCCTATGGAGTCAGATATAATCCCCGAGAAGAGAAGCTGACATTTGCTCTCAAGCAGTTTTTAATATCCACATGCCGAGCAAATAGGAAACTTAATGGAAACTTTGAGTTTAGAATTTAAATTTAATTTAAAATGTAATATTCTTCGGGATTTGTAAAATCTCCCTTCCTGGAACAAGGAAGGGTTTGTTGAAGCTTGAAGAAGTGAGGACTGAATCAAGATTTCCTGATTCATGACTTAGTCTGGCTGTTTCCTTCCTTTCCTTCCTTCCTTCCTTCCTTCCTTCCTTCCTTCCTTCCTTCCTTCCTTCCTTCCTTCCTTCCTTCTTCTCTCTCTCTCTCTCTCTTTCTTTCTTCCTTCCTTCTTTCCTCATTTCTTTCTTTCCCTTCCTTCCTTCCTTCCTCTCTCTCTCTCTCTCTCTTTCTTTCTTTCTTTCTTTCTTTCTTTCTTTCTTTCTTTCTTCCTTCCTTCCCTTCCTTCTTCTCTCTCTCTCTTTCTTCCTTCTTTCCTCATTTCTTTCTTTTCCTTCCTTCCTTCCTTCTTCTCTCTCTCTCTTCTTTCTTTCTTTCTTTCTTCCTTCTTTCCTCATTTCTTTCTTTCCCTTCCTTCCTTCCTTCCTTCTTCTCTCTCTCTCTCTCTCTCTTTCTTTCTTCCTTCTTTCCTCATTTCTTTCTTTTCCTTCCTTCCTTCCTTCCTTCCTTCCTCTCTCTCTTTCTTTCTTTTCTTTCTTTCTTTCTTTCTTTCTTTCTTCCTTCTTTCCTCATTTCTTTCTTTTCCTTCCTTCCTTCCTTCCTTCCTTCCTTCCTTCCTTCCTTCCTTCCTTCCTTCCTTCTTCCTTCCTTCCTTCCTTCCTTCCTTCCTTCCTTCTCTTGATTCTCAGTCATCCAGGTCATGTTTGTCCCTAAATTGCTGTCTTTGGAAAAGCAATGTGACTTTCTTGTTTTGCTTGAAGATGTTTCACTTCTCACCTGAGAAGCTTCCTCAGTTCTGACTGAATGGAAGAGAATGGAAGGATTTATATTCCTTGCAATCCGTGCAGTCCTCCTGTGGCTGCCATCTGTGGGTATCTTACAACTCTTCTACAATTTATATATAGAGAGAGACAATAAATATTATATATATTAAGACAATAAAAGTAGGAAAACCAGTGAATTGGATATCCTCAGTCATCCTGGTTACGGTTATCCCAAAAGTACTTTTTTTCAAGAGTCAACTGGACTTTCTGGTTTATCTTTGAAGGTGTTTCTCTTCTCATCCAAGGAGCTTCAAATGTCTTCAAAGAAGCAAAATCTCTTCCAAGAAAATCAAGAAGATTGTCTTTCTGGGATCTGTTGGGTTAAAACCGGTTATTTTAGATTCTTTCGCTAACTTTTCTTTGGCTTTCTAACCTAGGATGGTGATGAATCATCTCCGATTTACACAAGTTCCGAGATTGTGAAGGTTCCAGATCCACAAATGTCCATGGTAAGAACGTTTGGGGACCACATCACTTGGGAACAGGCTGGATTTAGGAAGAAATACCTGTTTGTGAGTCTTGGGGCAGGTGAATATACAAACGGGGGGTTTCGGAGTTGAAGGTGCCATACCTTTCAAACAGTTTCTGGGGCCAAAACCATCTGCAACGATACTGACGAAGAAGGAAATTGAGCCGTGATAGTGGCGAGATCCTTTATGCTTTCTGTGTGAATCGGAAGGGGGGGGGGAGATGAAATTGTGATACCAAGGATTCTGAGGATTAGAAAAAAAAATAGCAGGAAATAGAGAAATGGAAATTATGTTGTAACCTTAGATTAAGAGGTTGATTTAAATGTATACGTCTACTTTATTTACAAATTTTATATATTTCTAACTCTACATAGCTCTATCTATCTATCTATCTATCTATCTATCTATCTATCTATCTATCTCTATCTATCTATCTATCTATCTCTCTATCTATCTATCTATCTATCTATCTATCTCTATCTCTTTCTCTATCTCTATCTCTCTATATATCTATCTCTATCTCTATTTCTATATATATCTCTATATCTCTATATCTCTATATCTATCTATCTATCTATCTATCTATCTATCTATCTATCTATCTATCTATCTATCTATCTATCATCTATTTCTATCTCTGTCTCTCTATATATCTATCTCTATCTCTATCTCTATATATCTCTCTATCTCTATCTATCTATCTATCTATCTATCTATACTATCTATCTATCTCTATCTATCTATCTATCTCTCTATCTCTCTATCTATCTATCTATCTATCTATCTATCTATCTATCTATCTATCTCTATCTCTTTCTCTATCTCTATCTCTCTATATATCTATCTCTATCTCTATTTCTATATATATCTCTATATCTCTATATCTCTATATCTATCTATCTATCTATCTATCTATCTATCTATCTATCTATCTATCTATCTATCTATCTATCTATCATCTATTTCTATCTCTGTCTCTCTATATATCTATCTCTATCTCTATCTCTATATATCTCTCTATCTCTATCTATCTATCTATCTATCTATCTATCTATCTATCTATCTATCTATCTATCTCTATCTATCTCTCTATCTCTCTATCTCTCTATCTATCTATCTATCTATCTATCTATCTATCTATCTATCTATCTCTATCTCTTTCTCTATCTCTATCTCTCTATATATCTATCTCTATCTCTATTTCTATATATATCTCTATATCTCTATATCTCTATATCTATCTATCTATCTATCTATCTATCTATCTATCTATCTATCTATCTATCTATCTATCTATCTATCATCTATTTCTATCTCTGTCTCTCTATATATCTATCTCTATCTCTATCTCTATATATCTCTCTATCTCTATCTATCTATCTATCTATCTATCTATCTATCTATCTATCTATCTATCTATCATCTATCTGTCTGTCTGTCTGTCTGTCTGTGTATATATGTGTGTATATATGTGTGAGTGTATGTATGTGTATACACACATACATACATACATACATACATACATACATACATACATACATACATACATACATAACACACAAATATCTCTGGTAAAAGAAATTCATTTTTCACATTGTTCTTCCTCTGTGCTGTTGGCTTTGCTTTCTCTTTCTAGCCTTTTTCTCTTTTCTACCTTATCCATTATTTTTGATAGTTTTTAATCTTTCTAGGTTTTTTAAAAACTAATACAGTTATCTTTTAAAAGTATCAAGCACGATCTCTTTTTCTTTCTTTCACATCCAAAATGCCTTTTTCTTTTTCAAAATGCAATTGATTTTGGTTCACCTTCTTCATTATTACGCATCTTTTATTTATTGGTGTAGTTAGACATTATTTTGAGATTATTATTGCAAGCAAGACTGTGTGAAATCATGTCAAATGTACGGGAGGAACATTGGGGAGGGAAGGATAAATTTCTGTTGTGCCATTCTTGGCTTAAATGTTTCTTGACTACCATGAGTTGAACTTCTCCCTCCCTTCTTTACTCATTCACTATTCACTCATTCACTCACTCACTCACTCACTCACTCACTCACTCACTCACTCACTCATCACTCACTCACTCACCTGAAAGTAAAATCACATCTGAATCTCTACACGGTATTTTCTAATATAATTATAAAATTTATAAATTCCTTCCTCCCTCCCTCCCTCCTTCTTCTGCCCTTTGTTCCCCTTCTCCTTTCCCATTCTTTTCCTCCTCTCTCCCTACCCTATCATTTCAATTTCTTCCTCTCTCCCCTTTCCTTCCTTCCTCCCTCCCTCCCTCCTTCCTTTTCTTCTTTCTCATTCTTTTTATCCCTACCCTATCATTTCAACTTCATCCCCTTCCTTCCTTCCTTCCCCTTCTCTTTTCCAATTCTTTTTCCTCTACTCTCCCTATTCCTATCATTTCAATTTCCTCCCTCCCTCCCTCCGTCCCTTCCTTCTTTCTTCCTTGCTCCCTCCTTCCTCTTCTCCTTTCTCATTCTTTTTATCCCTACCCTATCATTTCAACTTCTTCCCCTCCTCCCCCTCCCTCCTCTTCCTCTTCTCCTTTCTCATTCTTTTATCTCTACCCTATCATTTCAACTTCTTCCCCTCCTTCCTTCCTCCCTCCCTCTCTCCCTCCCTCCTTCCTTCCCTTCTCCTTCCGATTATTTTTCCTCTACTCTCCCTATCCTATCATTCAATTTCCTCCCTCCGTCCTCCCTTCCTCCCTCCCTCTTCCTTTTCTCATTCTTTTTATCCCTACCCTATCATTTCAACTTCTTCCCCTCCTTCCTTCCTTCCTCCCTCCCTCCCTCCTCTCTTCTCCTTTCTCATTCTTTTATCTCTACCCTTTCATTCAACTTCTTCCCCTCCTTCCTTCCTTCCTTCCCTCCCTCTCTCCCTCCCTCCTTCCTTCCCCTTCTCCCTTTCCGATTATTTTCCTCTACTCTCCCTACCCTATCATTTCAATTTCCTCCCTCCCGTCCCTTCCTTCCTCCCTCCCTCCTTCCCTCTTCTCCTTTCTCATTCTTTTTAATCCCTACCCTATCATTTCAACTTCTTCCCCTCCTTCCTTCCTTCCTTCCTTTCCTTTCTCCCCTTCTCCTTTCCGATTAGTTTCCTCTCCCCTATCCTATTCATTTCAATTTCCCCTTCCGTCCCTTCCTTCCTTCTTTCCTTCCTCCCTCGTCTTCCCTGAACCGATTGAAGCCTCACCATTAATTTGTTCGTGGTCTTGCATAAAATTCTGGGTCTTCCCAGCTTCTGCCAGTTCAGAGCAGAGCACATTGTACACAGGTAATGGCAATTGATTTTGAAGCCGATCCGTTTTATAATTGTTATTTTCAAAGGAGAACTTGGTGGAAAGCAAAGCACCACAAGCTTGCCAGGAGCTTAAGAAGCGGCCCTTCAGATCATGACCTTAAACCCAATGCTACTACTCGAGATCAACTGAATGTAAGTCATGCCTTAAAAGGGTTGAATTATTTCTTTATTTATAGGGACGCAGTGGCTCAGTGGTTAAGACACTGAGCTTGTTGATCACAAAGGTCAGCGGTTCGTCGGTTCGAATCCCTAGCGCTGCATAACGGAGTGAGCTCCTGTTACTTGTCCCAGCTTCTGCCAACCTAGCAGTTTGAAAGCACGTAAAAATGCAAGTAGAAAAATAGGAACCACTTTGGTGGGAAGATAACAGCGTTCGTGCACCTTCAGCATTGATTCATGCCAACCACATGACAACAGAGATGTCTTCGGACAGCGCTGGCTCTTTGGCTTTGAAACGGAGATGAGCACTGCCCCCTAGAGTCGGGAACGACTAGCACAGATGTACGAGGGGACCCTTTACCTTATTCTTTATTTAATTTTGTCATGCTTATACAGAATTCAGAAGGAGAGGGTTTGAAGGGAACCTTGTAGGTCATCTAGTCCAACCCCAGCAGGAGACCCTATACCATTTCAGACATGTGGCTGTTCAGGCTCTCCTTGGAAGCCTCCAGTGATGGAGCACCCACGACTTCTGGTGGTGCTCCATCAGTGGGTGGCAAGCCGTTCCACTGACTATATTGTAGTTGGACCATGTGGGACACGGTCAGTCAGAAGTTGTCCCGCTGTACCTTAATCTAGAGGTAGTTTTATTCTTACAACCAAACCTACCTAATCACAGTAGGGCTTCATTCGTGTTCCTTTACAAATCTGGTTGGTAATCTCAGGCAGGGGTGGAATCCGGCCGGTTTAACAACCGGTCATTGAACGCTCGCTTTGCACACACCCTCCCAGATGTGTGCTGTGCGCATCTGTGCAGTTCAAAGAATACTCACCTTCCGGATTGCTACTTGGGAAGGAAAACAGTTGAGGCACGGCTACCCGCACGACTCAGCTGAGAAGATAAAAGTACCGTATTTTTCGGACTATAAGACGCACTGGTGTATAAGACACACCAAGATTTCAAAGAAGTAAGTAAAGAAAAAATAGTTTTTGTCCTCCCTGGCCCCCAGGAGCACTCTGCAGGCTTTAGCAGGGCTGGGAGTGGGGGAGGCAAAAACACCCCTGTTTATACGAAAAACAGGCATAAAATGGGGCGTTTTTGCCTTCTCCCAGCCCTTCCGAAGCCCACATTAGTGCTCCTGGGGCCTTGGGGAAGGCAAAAATGCATCCGTTTTTGTGAAAAACAGCCATTTTAGCAAATGGGATGTGAGGGCAGGGCTTCGCGAGGCCAAAAAAATGGCTGTATTTGGTGTATAAGACGCACGAACATGTCCACACTCTTTTAAGGGAGGGGGAAGGTGCGTCTTATACTCTGAAAAATACGGTAGGTAAAGCACAGGGCCAAGCGTGTGGGTCCACTTGCTCGTGGGAGTGAGCTTCCAGCTGATCGTCGGAGCAACCGGTTCGGGCAAACCAGTCTGAACTGATAGAATCCCACCCCTGATCTCAGGTCTTTAAAGGGGGCAAGTGGGAATGCTTTAGCAACTCTGGAGACACGCTTTCCTCCGGTTGTAGAAAGGAAGCAGTCATCTTCTTTTAACGACGCCATAATCCCTTGCGGGACGGACTCTGGGCAACTAATATGGAGCTGAGTTTTTTACTGGCCGGATGCCTTTCATGTTGCCAAAGAGGAGTTTTGTTCAGCAGATATATTCTCAGTGTGCTCAGAGAGAGAGAGAGAGAAATATCTGTCTCTACCTAGGATCGAACCCACAGCTTCCTGATTGTGAGGCGAGAGCTCCCCCTCTAGGCCACCACGCCACTCTGAAGCAGTCCATCAATATTTACTGTTTTGTGTTTTGTTTGTTTTGTCTTTGTTTAAGATAATCGTGAGTTACCCACCTACAAAGCAACTAACGTACGAAGAACAGGACTTGGTGTGGAAGTTTCGGTACTATCTCACCCATCAAGAAAAGGTAGGCGTGAAAGCTTAAAAGGGATAGCATGCTCTGACATTGCCATGACTTCTGCAATCATTCCTAACCTGAATATAGCAATAGCTCTTAGACTTATATACCACCTCACAGTGATTTTACAGCCCTCTCTAAGTGGTTTGCAGAGTCAGCTTGTTGCCCCCAACAATCTGGGTTCTCATTTGACCCAACTCGGAAGGTTGGAAGGCTGAGTCAACCTTGAGCCTGGTGAGAATCGAACTGCTGGCATTCAGCAGAATTAGCCTGCAATACCGCATTTCAACCACTGTAGCGCTATGGCTGATGATGGATGGATGGATGGATGGATGGATGGTTGGATGGAGGATGGATGAGCACTTAGACATATATACCGCTTCACAATGCTTTTACAGCCCTCTCTAAGTGGATTACAGAGTCAGCCTCTTGCCCACAACAATCTGGGTCCTCGTTTGACCCAACTCGGAAGGATGGAAGGCTGAGTCAACCTTGAGCCTGGTGAGAATCGAACTGCTGGCAGTCAGCAGAATTAGCCTGCAATACCGCATTTCAACCACTGTAGCATTATGGCTGATGATAGATGGATGGATGGATGGATGGATGGATGGATGGATGGATGGATGGAGGATGGATGGAGCACTTAGACATATATACCGCTTCACAATGCTTTTACAGCCCTCTCTAAGTGGATTACAGAGTCATCCTCTTGCCCCCAACAATCTGGGTCCTCGTTGGACCCAACTCGGAAGGATGGAAGGCTGAGTCAACCTTGAGCCTGGTGAGAATCGAACTGCTGGCATTCAGCAGAATTAGCCTGCAATACCGCATTTCAACCACTGTAGCACTATGGCTGATGATAGATAGATGGATGGATGGATGGATGGATGGATGGATGGATGGATGGATGGATGGAGGATGGATGGAGCACTTAGACATATATACCGCTTCACAATGCTTTTACAGCCCTCTCTAAGTGGATTACAGAGTCAGCCTCTTGCCCACAACAATCTGGGTCCTCGTTTGACCCAACTCGGAAGGATGGAAGGCTGAGTCAATTTGAGCCTGGTGAGAATCAAACTGCTGGCAGTCAGCAGAATTAGCCTGCAATACCGCATTTCAACCACTGTAGCACTATGGCTGATGATAGATGGATGGATGGATGGATAGATGGATAGATGGATAGATGGATAGATGGATAGATGAATGGATGGAGCACTTAGACATATATACCACTTCACAATGCTTTTACAGCCCTCTCTAAGCGGATTACAGAGTCAGCCTCTTGCCCCAACAATCTGGATCCTCATTTTACCAACCTTGGGAGGATGGAAGGCTGAGTCAACCTACAAGGAGGAGGAGGAGGAGGAGGAGACGAGGAGGAAGAGGAAGAATAGCAATAGCACTTAGACTTATATATCACTTCATAAAGCTTTATAGCCTCTTTAAATGGATTACAGAGTCAGCCTCTTGCCCCCAACAATCTGGCTGGTCATCTTACCCACTTAAGATGGATGGAAGGCTGAGTCAACCTACAAGGAGGAGGAGGAGGAGGAGGAGGAGGAGGAGGAGGAGGAGGAGGAGGAGGAGGAGGAGGAGGAGGAGGAGGAGGAGGAGGAGGAGGAGGAGGAGGAGGAATAGTAATAGCACTTAGACTTATATATCACTTCATAAAGCTTTATAGCCTCTTTAAATGGATTACAGAGTCAGCCTCTTGCCCCCAACAATCTGGCTGGTCATCTTACCCACTTAAGATGGATGGAAGGCTGAGTCAACCTACAAGGAGGAGGAGGAGGAGGAGGAGGAGGAGGAGGAGGAGGAGGAGGAGGAGGAGGAGGAGGAGGAGGAGGAGGAGGAGGAGGAGGAGGAGGAGGAGGAGGAGAAGGAGAAGGAGGAGGAGGAATAGCAATAACACTTAGACTTATATACTACTTCATAAAGCTTTATAGCCTCTCTAAGTGGATTACAGAGTCAGCCTTTTGCCCCCAACAATCTGGCTAGTCATTTTACCCACTTCAGATGGATGGAAGGCTGAGTCAACCTTGAGGCTGGTGAGATTTGATCTGCCAAATTGCAGGCAGCCGGCAGTCAGCAGAAGTAGACTGCAGTACTTCACTCTAACCACTGCGCCACCGCAGCTATAATTCCACATATTTGGACCCTGTGATTCCCAACAGGTTCGGAGGACTTAGAAGCCAGGAAACAAGAGACATTCTGGGAATTATATTTGAGGAGATGTAGGTGAGGAGGGTTTGAGAAGGTCCAGGCACACACTGGATTGTTGTTGTTTGTTTTCTTTTAAAGTCGCAAATGGGCAACGCTCATTCTTGATGTCTTGGCTTGAATTTCAATCTTGTGAAACGTTCCTGCCCTTAAAATGTGAGAGCAATAAATGGCTTTTATTAAATGAATTGACTAAAAGCATCATGCTCCAGCATGACGGTAATAGATCTGGAGCGCAGCAATTAACGGCTACCGCTAGATGGCAGGAAGAGGATTTTTATTTTTTAAAGTTACTCTGCAATAATATTTCTCTGCTAAAGATTTTCCTTCCTTCCTTCCTTCCTTCCTTCCTTCCCTCCTCCCTCCCTCCCTCCCTCCCTCTCTCCCTCTGTCCCTCTCTCTGTCCCTCCCTCCCCTTTTCTTTTTCCCCATCCTCCTTTTCTTCCCTCTCCCTTTTTCCCTCCCTCCACCTCCATTTCCCCCTTCTCCATTCCTTCCTTCCCCTTTCCTTTTTCCCTCCCTCCCTTCCTTCCCCTCCCTTTGCCTTCCTTCCTCCCTAACTTCCTTCCTTCCCCCTCCCTTTTTCCTCCCTCCCTCCTTCCCTTCCTTCCTTCCCCCTCCCTTTTTCCTCCCTCCATCCCTTCCTTTCTTCTCCCTCCCTTTTCCCCTCCCTGCCTCCCTTCCTTCTCCCTCCCTTTTTTCCTCCCTCCCTCCCTCCCTTCCTTTCTTCTCCCTCCCTTTTTCCCTCCCTGCCTCCCTTCCTTCCTTCCATTTTTAGACATATTTTTTTTGACATTTTAGACATTTTATTAGGATTTATAGGCCGCCCTATTCCCTGAGGGGACTCAGGGCGGCTTACAATCGCAGGGAAGGGGGTGCAATACCAAAAGACAAACAATATGTGAACAGAATAAAATAATAAAACACAACTTGCATTCAACAGTCAACACTCGGGCGGGTAAATTGGGAACCTATCCCCAGGCCTGATGGGAGAGCCAGGTCTTAAGGGCTGTGCGGAAGGTCTGGATGGTGGTGAGGGTACGGATCTCGACGGGGAGGTCGTTCCACAGGGTCGGAGCTGCAACAGAAAAGGCTCTCCTCCGTGTAGTCGCCAGTCGACATTGACTGGCAGATGGGATTCGGAGGAGGCCCAGTCTGTGCGATCTGATCGGTCGGAGGGAGGTAATCGGCAGAAGGCGGTCCCCTCCCTGTTTCCCTCCCTCCCTGCCTCCCTTCCTTCCTTCTCTCTCCCTTTTTCCCTCCCTCCCTGCCTCCCTCCCTTCCTTCCCCCTCCCTTTTTCCTCCCTCCCTCCCTCCCTTCCTTCTCCCTCCCTTTTTCCCTCCCTGCCTCCCTTCCTTCCTTCCCCTCCCTATTTCCTTCCTCCCTCCCTTCCTTTCTTCTCCCTCCCTTTTCCCCCTCCCTCCCTCTCTTCCTCAAATCCTTCCCTCTTAATCGTTCTTTACTCTGCAGCCTCCATGCCTGCTTCTCTTCCCCATTCTGAAAAGGGGACTTGAAACACCGATGAATATGGATTTCTTTATTTAAAACATTTATCTTCCCTTCCTTGTGCATCGCGTCCCCTGAGAATAGGCAAAATTAAAAATGCATCTGAATGCCACAAACAACATCAGTAGAGCAGCAAAAACAGGATTAAGAAAAAAAAAAGACCCTTATTCTCCCAGAGTAAGAGGGACTGCACTGCCGTTCAATGCTGTACAATTCCTGAGTGAATGAGATTGCATATATAGTGATCCTCGCTTAACGACCACTCGTTCAGCAACTGGTCAAACCTACAACAGTGTGGAAAGGTGGATATTTATGGCCAGGCTTCATAATTACAGTAGGTCAGTCCCAGATTCCTTTCAGTCTTCATTTATAAATTCCTCCTTCATCGGCTTCCTACAAGCAAAATCGATGGGGGAAACTGACTGGAGGTTTCAGAGGGCAACCGAGTGACGGTCTTGCTTAATGACCTGCTGCGATTCGCTTAACAACTGTACCTGGAAGTTCTCTCATGAAGCAGTATTGTCATGGGATGTTGCATGATAAGACCGTGTTACCTAAGTGGTGCCATCCGTGGTGCTCTCTGAGCTCGGTGGTTTTCTTGCGGGCATTTCATTACCCAACTAGGTAACATCATCAGTCCCGTCATGTGCTGATGATGTTGCCTAGTTGAGCAATGAAATGTCTGCAAGTAAATAACCAAGCTCAGAGAGCACAAATCCTCCTCTTCCTCCCCTCCTCCTCCTTGCAAACCTTACTCCCTTCTAGCACTGATAGTGTTACATAGTTGGGTTGTGAAACATCTGTAAGAAAGCAACCAAGCTCAGAGAGTACCAAGGATCCCATACTCATTGTCCTCCTCCTCATCATTTTCCTTCTTCTCCTCCTTCTTCTTCTCCTCCTCCTCTTCTTCATCCTCCTTCTCCTCCTCCTGCTCCTCCTTCTTCTCCTCCTCTTCTTCATTCTCCTCCTCCTGCTTCTCCTCCTCCTCTTCTTCATCCTCCTTCTCCTCCTCCTGCTCCTCCTTCTTCTCCTCCTCTTCTTAATTCTCCTCCTCCTGCTTCTCCTCCTCCTCTTCTTCATTCTCCTTCTCCTCCTCCTGCTCCTCCTCCTCTTCTTCATTCTCCTTCTCCTCCTCCTGCTCCTCCTTCTTCTCCTCCTTCTCCTCCTCTTCTTCATCCTCCTCCTCCTGCTCCTCCTCCTGCTCCTCCTCCTCCTCCTCTTCTTCATTCTCCTCCTGCTTCTCCTCCTGCTCCTCCTCCTCCTCCTCTTCTTCATTCTCCTCCTCCTGCTCCTCCTCCTGCTCCTCCTCCTTCTCCTCCTCTTCTTCTTCATTCTCCTCCTCCTCTTCCACCTCCTCTTCTTCCTTCTCCTCCTCCTTCTCCTCCTTCTCCTCCTCCTCTTCTTCCTCCTCCTTCTCCTCCTCCTGCTCCTCCTGCTTCTCCTCTTCCTCCTCTTCTATTCGTGTTCTTTCCAGTTCTTCAATCCATATAATTCTGCTATTAAAACACCTGTTTCGATTAATATATGTTTATATATATTTACCTAGTCGCCCATTGTTAAGCTGTAACCTTCCACTTTTGTTCATACTTTTGTACCTATTTAGTAGTAGTACAGTCATTCAAAATCTATTTTTCCAAATTCTTCATATCCATTTGTTAAAATGTCATCCTGATATCTATCACGCTGTTAAAATAATAATCCAACCTGTAGAGTTCTTCTGACACTCCATTAAAAGGAAAGTACCGTTTTCTTGCTTGATGTCACCTCTGTGCTCAGAAAAGGGACGTTGATAAGTTTCTGGTTTTTGATCCCAGGCCTTGACGAAATTCTTGAAGTGTGTCAACTGGGGTCTTCCTCAAGAAGCAAAACAAGCTCTGGAACTCCTGGGCAAATGGAAGCCGATGGATGTGGAGGACTCCCTGGAGCTCCTCTCCTCACAGTTCACTAACCCGACCGTCCGCCGCTACGCTGTGGCCAGATTGCAGCAAGCAGATGATGAGGTAAGAGAACGACAGAGTGGGAAGGGACCTTAGAGGTCTTCTACTCTGTCTGTCTATCCATCTGTCTCTCTGTCTATCTATATCTTTCTTTCATCTATCTATCTATCTATCTATCTATCTATCTATCTATCTATCTATCTATCTATCTATCATCTATTTATCTATCTGATCTATCTATCTTCTATCTTTCTTTCTTTCTTTCTTTCTTTCATCTATCAATTTTTGATCTATCAATCTCTTTTATCTATCTATCTATCTATCTTTCATCTATCTATCTGATCTATTGATCTATCTTTTATCTATCTTTCTTTTTTCTTTCTTTCTTTCATCTATCAATTTCTGATCTATCTTTTATCTATCTATCTATCTATCTATCTATCTATCTATCTATCTATCATCTATCTATCATCTATCTATCTATCTTTCTTTCTTTCTTTCATCTATCTCTGATCTATCTATCTTTTATCTATCTATCATCTATCTATCATCTATCTATCATCTATCTATCTATCTATCTATCTATCTATCTATCTATCTATCTATCTATCATCTACCTATCTATCTATCTTTCTTTCTTTCTTTCATCTATCTCTGATCTATCTATCTATCTTTTATCTATCTATCATCTATCTATCATCTATCTATCTATCTATCTATCTATCTATCTATCTATCTATCTTTCATCTATCTATCTGATCTATTGATTTATCTTTTATCTATCTATCTTATCTATCTATCTATCTATCTATCTATCTATCTATCTATCTATCTATCATCTATCTATCATCTATCTATCTTTCTTTCTTTCTTTCTTTCATCTATCTCTGATCTATCTATCTATCTATCTTTTATCTATCTATCATCTATCTATCATCTATCTATCTATCTATCTATCTATCTATCTATCTATCTATCTATCTATCTTTCATCTATCTATCTCTGATCTATTGATTTATCTTTTATCTATCTATCTTATCTATCTGTCTGTCTGTCTATCTATCTATCTATCTATCTATCATCTATCTATCTATCTATCTATCTATCTATCTATCTATCTATCTATCTATCTATCTACAGTGTCTGTCTGTCTGTCTGTCGGTCGGTCGGTCGGTCGGTCGGTCGGTCTGTCTGTCTATCTATCTATCTATCTATCTATCTATCTATCTATCTATCTATCTATCTATCTATCTATCTATCTATCTATCTATCTATCTATCTATCTATCTATCTATCTATCTCCCTCTTCAACAATCCATCTGTATAAAACCACAATAAAATTGCAATTAAAAAAAATCTTCACTGCAGGTACTCTAGAGTTGGGCAAATAAACATTATGATGTTGTTAGCTGTCCAGAGTCTTGCTGAAATGGGTGACAAACAAAAATAAACTATTAATGAATGAAAGCCATGATTTTTTTGAACTTTCCTCCATCAACAAAGCAGTGGAGAAGTGAAAACGAAAAACAGAATAACAGGGTTAGAAGTTATATCCTGGAGGTCATCTAGTCCAACCCGCTACTCAGGCAGAAAAACCCTCTACCATTTCAGACAAATGGTTTGCAATCTCTTCTTTAAAAACCTCAGGAGTCGGCTTCATGATTCATGGGAAGCCTAGGTCAGAATACAGTCCTCTCTTCAATTTATGGCAGGCATAATGATGACGACGATGATGATGATGATTGCCACTATTGTTATTATGGGATAGTTCCCCTTCCAGGCTGCTTCCTCTTTTTGTCTTCCCCCTTCCTGGCCCCCCTCAACCCTTTCTGTCCCCTTCCTCAATGTAAAAAAAAAAAATCAACTTCCCAGATCAAATTTCCCTCCTTCCCACGTTTTCTCCCCAGGATCTGCTGATGTATTTGCTGCAGCTGGTCCAAGCTCTGAAATATGAAAATTTTGACGACATCAAGAGTGGGTTGGAGCCCACAAAGAAGGAAACTCAAGGATCCGTGTCGGAGAGCATGGCCGCGTCTGGAGTCACTGCGCCTGAAATAGAGAGGTAGGTGGAAGAGTTGCTGAACCTGAAGCAATTTTATAGGTAGACCCAGGGGTGAAATCAGGGGTGAAATCCAGCAGGTTCTGACCAGTTATGGAGAACCAGTAGCAGAAATTCTGAGTATTTCAGAATATCTCTGAGTATTTCAGAGAACTGGTAAGACCTGCAGTAACAGAGCCAGAACTCCACAAACACCCACCAGTATTTATAGAGGGACGGCAGCTCCGATCACACTTTGCTCGCACAGGCACGAGGCCGAAGGCACCAGCCTGAGGATGACGAGTGTGACCTCGTCGAAACGTCGCCAAGATACTCTCAATCTTACATGTAAAAAGACCCAAATGCAACAAGACCAGCATACCTACATCCGTGAAAATCTAGGAAAACAAATGTGTGTGTGTGTGTGTGCGTGCGCGCGCGTGCTGGTCTTGTTGTATTCGGGTCTTTTCCCATGTAAGATTGAGATTGTCTTGGCAACGTTTCGGCGAGGTCTCACTCGCCATCTTCAGGCTGGGTTTTGGGCTTAAAGCGTGGTCAGAGCTGCCGTCTTTCTATAAATCTTGGTGGGGTGTGTGTGGAGTGCTGGCTTTGTTTCAGTAAGTGGATTGATTGGCTGTGTGGTTGTATCATGATTAGTAGATTGGTGCTGATTGGTGCTGGCTGTGTGTCCGTTGTTGTTTCGTGTTGTAATGGCCTGGGTGGTGGGTGAGGCTCGTTTGCTGACTATAGCTGGTTTCCAGATGTCTGGTAGGCGGGAGGTATCATCACATTTATTCATGTTGTGGGAGTGTTTATTTCGATAGCTTCCATAATTATTCTCTTGTTGAAGTGTTCTGTTTTGGAGATTAACCTGGTTCCTTCAAAATTAATTTCATGTCCTGTAGCTTTAAGGTGCTGGAAAAGGGAGGAAGTTTTTTTCTTTTTTTTCTTACTGCGTTCTTGTGTTCTGCGATGCGTGCATTTATTCTCCTGTTCGTTTGTCCTATGTATGTGGCAGGGAAGATTTCGCATGGTATTTCGTAGACTCCTTGGTTTTCTAGCTGGATTTTGTCTTTGGGGTTTCTTAAGATGTTGGCTGTTTTTTGGTCAGTGTTGAAGGCTGTCTTGATATTGTGTTTGTGGAGAATTTTGCTGATTTTATCTGTGGTGCCTTCGATGTAAGGGAGGAGGGCGATGCCGTTGTCCTTTTCTGTGTTTCGGTTCTTGGGGGGGGGGGAGTCTCCCTTTGGATTAGGTTGGTAATTATTTTCCTTTGGAATCCATTAGAGATTAATACTTTTGTGAGAGTGTGTAATTCAGTTTTCAAGTGGTCTTTGTCGGCTAGGCGTTTGGTTCTGGAGATGAGGGTCTTGGCTACAGAGTTGATCTGTGCAGGGTGGTGATGGGATTGTGCATTTAAGTAACGGTTGGTGTGTGTGTTTTTTTCCAATAGATGGTGTGTGCTAGGGAGCCATTGGTTTTTTTGTAGATTAAGACATCCGGAAAGGGAAGTTGGTTGTTAGCTTTAATTTCCATAGTAAATTGTATTTTGGGGTGTAGGCTGTTGAGATGTGTGAGGAAGTTGTCCAGTTTTTTTCCTTCCCATGTGGCCAAATTACGAAAGTGTCATCTACATATCTAAACCAGAGTTTGAGTTTGTGTTCAGATTTATCTAAGGCGTTGGTTTCAAAATGTTCCATGTATAAGTTTGCGATGACGGGTGAGAGGGGTGATCCCATGGGTGCTCCTTCTATCTGTTTGTATCTTTGTCCATTGTGGATGAAGTATGTGTTGGTTACCAGTGTTTCCCAACCTTGGGAACTTGAAGATGTCCGGACTTCAACTCCCAGAATTCCCCAGCCAGCATTCGCTGGCTGGGGAATTCTGGGAGTTGAAGTCCAGACATCTTCAAGTTGCCAAGGTTGGGAAACCCTGGGTTAGGCAGTGGTTGGTCACGTCCAGGATGTGTTTAGTGGGGGGTTGTGTTTGTTCTGCTTCTTTTATAGGCACTTGGGTGAAGAGGGATATGACATCGAAACTCACGAGTAGGACGCTGGGTTGTAGGTTTTGTTCCTTTATTGTTTCTATGAAGCAGAGTGAGTTTTGTACGTGTGAGGTGATGGATTCTGCGAAAGGTTGGAGTTGTTTGGCGAGGAATTTGGCAAGATTCTGTAGAGGTGAGCCTATGGAGCTGATTACGGGTCTGAGTGGTGTTCCTTCTTTGTGTATGAGTCAGAGCCTGAAATATTCTTGCAATGCCAAGACAAGAAATCCATTTTGAAGTATTCTTTGACAACTCCAGTAAAAATCAAATCCTATCAAACCCTCCAATAGACCGATTAGATCCCACAGATTAGGCCTCCTCCGAATTCCATCCGCCGGCCAGTGCCGACTGGCGACCAACCGGAGGAGAGCCTTCTCTGTGGCTGCTCCGACCCTCTGGAACGAGCTCCCCGTGGAGATTCGAACCCTCACCACCCTCCAGGCCTTCCGCAAAGCCCTTAAAACCTGGCTGTTCCGACAGGCCTGGGGCTAAAGAGTTTTTGCCCCCCTTCTTGAATGGTATGGTTGTTGTGTGTTTTTAAATTTTGTATTGTTACGTCTTGTCTTTTTTATCCCCCTGTCTGTACCTCCTTCCCTGATTGAATTGCGAGCCGCCCTGAGTCCCCTTCGGGGAAAAGGGCCGTGACCCGTCAAAAGCGCGGACGACAAAAGCGCGATCGACAAAATCGCGCCTTTGACGTCATCACAGCGCGACGAAAAAGATCGAAAAATTCAAATAAAAATTAATAAAAATTAAATTAAAGCAAGCCGATTCACATAAAGGTAAGGGTTAGGGTTAGGGTTAGGGTTAGGGTAAGGGTAAGGGTTAGGGTTAGCTTTAGAGCGTTAGCGTTAGCGTTAGGGTTAGGATAAGGGTTACCGTTCCGTTTTTCGTTACTTTAACGGTTAGGTTTAGGGTTAGGTTTAGGGTTAGGTTAAGAGTTAGGGTTAGGGTTAGGTTTAGGGTTAGGTTTGGGGGGGTTAGGGGAAGGTTTTAGCTTTATTTTTACATTTTTTCGATCTTTTTCGTCGCGCTGTGATGACGTCACAGCGCGCTTTTGTCGAGCGCGATTTTGTCCTACGCGCTTTTGTGGTGGAACCAAAAGGGCGGCATATAAATGTAATAAATCCAATCCAATCCAATCTATTTTCTGACGAATTAAAGTCAATATATTAAATTAATTTATAACAATATCTTTTTTTAAAAAAATATTTAGTTCAGGTCAACTCAGCTCAATAGGGGATCTCTTGCTCGAGCAAGGGGCTAGACTAGAAGACCTCCAAAGTCCCCTCCCCACTGTGTTATCCTATGTTTTCGTTTCTTAAAGCATTGAGGAACCCATTTAATTTTTTTCCCCCCAGAATATTGTACATCGAAATTTTCTCTCTCTTGTTTTCTTTTGCTCTTCTCCTCAGCTCACAGATCATCACGAGCCCCCTGCCCCTCATTTCTTCCCCGCTACCAACGGCCAAAACGAAAGAATCGGCTGAGAATGAAAACCTTGAGGTGAGAAGAGAACCGAGAATTGATATCAAGTTTCAAAGGATAAACTTTGGAAATGGGCAAAAATCTCTTCCTTTTTCTGCCAACATGGATGTAGGTATCTAGATCCGGGTATATCTTCTCACCTAGGCTTCCCCAAGACCACGAAGCCGGCTCCTCGTCCCGATAAAACCCCTTTTTATTTAGTTTGAAGTGAATTCCACTCCAGCAAAGTTCCAGCAAAAAAACAGTCTTTCAAGATAGTTCACAATTACTGACCTTTATGAGGCTTGGAGAGCTGCCAGGCTGATATCTTCCAAACGCCATCCTGTAGCAGCAATCACTTGGCAAGAAGTCAGGAACAGATCTTCACCTGAATGAATGGAACTCATTGTGTCCTGCAAACTTCCTTCCCCTTTCGCTGCTCTTTATTCCCTATGGGAGGGGCCATTCATTGTCCACCTGTGGCCTTACTCCTGAGTCGACCCTTAGTTGTTGGCTTCCCCCCGGCAGCTCTGCGCATGCGCACACTGGGAACAGGCTCCAGCTGTTCTTCTGCCCCAACTCATGTCTGACTCTGAAGGCAGCTGATAACTGTCAGACGGCCCTGGCCCCTTCTCTGCCTCTGATGAAGAGCCCTCATCAGAGCCTTCCCCAGACTCCAGGGCTGGCCCATGTTCCTCCCCAACCTCCTCACTGTCCGAATCTGCCTCCAGCTCTGCTGTCTGTTGGGGGACCAAAACAGTATATGTTGAAAAAAGATCAAAATGATTGCCACAATCATGCAATTGAAGTCGGGCCTTTTTTAAAAAAATCAGCCTTATTAGTGTGATTGAACTGATTGCAAGATTGTCACTTCTAGGACAACAAGCAATGGGTGGAAACTATTCAAGGAGAGAAGCAGCTTAAAACTAAGACGAAATTCCCTGACAGTGAGAACAATTAATCAGTGGAACAGTTTGCCTCCAGAAGTTGTCAATGCTCCAACATTGGAAGTTTTAAAGAAGATGTTGGATAACCATTTGTCTGAAGTGGTATAGGTTTTTCTGCCTGAGCAGGGGGTTGGACTAGATGACCTCCAGGGTGTACCTTCCAACACAGCTGTTCCATTATTTGTTTTAACTTCTCCACTGCTTTGTTGATGGAGGAAAGCAGAATGGATGGATGGATGGATGAATAGATAGATACTGTACATAGAGTAGGTAGGCAGAGGGGCAGAAAGACAGATAGATGATGGATGGATGGATGGATGGATGGATGGATGGATGAATAGATAGATACTATACATAGAGTAGGTAGGCAGAGGGGCAGACAGACAGATAGATGATGGATGGATGGATGGATGGATGGATGGATGGATGGATGGATGGATGGATAGGGTAGGGTAGGTAGGTAGGCAGGTAAGTGGGTGGGTGGATGGATGGATAGATGGATATATAGATACAGAGTGGATAGGTAGAGAGATGATAGATAAGATGATAGATAGATAGATAGATAGATAGATAGATAGATAGATAATAGATAGATAGATAGATAGATAGATAGATAGATAGATAGATGATAGATGATAGATAGATAGATAGATAGGCAGGCAGGCAGGCAGGCAGACAGACAGACAGACAGACAGACAGACAGACAGACATGCTGTCAGCACTCCTCCATTAGATAATTAGGAAAGGAAACCCACGAGACTCCATTGATAGAAATCAAATGTACTTTTACTAATTATAAATGATCAGAAGCGTAGCAAAGCGAAGACTGATTATTTAGGCGCGAAAGCAAATGATATATAGAATAACCCATTCCCCACCCCTTGGCATCCCAGTTACAGTCCAATCATAATTCTCCCAAGTGTCAGGTGCGAGATAACTTCGAAAGGCATCACCAAGATGGAATGTCGGTGCCGTTGGCCTTGGCGGGAAACCTCCTCTGCATGCGCAGTAAGACAGGCAGCAGAAACTCCAGAATCTTCCTCCAGCACAATTAGTAATCCCCTCCCAAATACCATGCCCTCCCTCCCCGTTTCAATGGTAGCCGAAGCAGCAGCAAAACAGAGGCTGACACATGCTAGAAGACTTTTCAGTTCTATTCTGATTGATTGAAATCTTAGATCTCTCAAATTCCTGACTTAAAAAAAACAAAACCATCTTTTTTTTTCCCTTCCAGCAAGACCTTTGTACATTCTTAATATCACGAGCGTGCAAAAACTCCACACTGGCAAACTATTTGTACTGGTAAGTAACCTTTTGAAGTTCTCAGTGCTGAAAATTGTCCCAGGTACATTTTTAATAGAGTTCAGAAACACACAGTTAACAACTATCAATCAGTTGTTGGGTGGTCCATCCCTGGAGGAGTTTAAGAAGAGCCTGGACAACCATTTGTCTAGAATGGTACAGGGTCTCCTGCTGAAGCAGGGGGTTGGACTAGAAGACCTCCAAGGTCCCTCCCATCTCTGTGCTTCTGTTATTCACTTGGTAGGAAGATATAGGAAGGAGTTTTGAACTATCACAAACTGTGACACCTGAGGATTTCATTTTGCTATCCAAACTGTTGTTTCCTCTCAGATGAGACGAACTCTTGCCGGAGTGGTCATAACATTGTTTCAGAAAGTGAATTCCACGCTGCTCAATCTCCGAATAGAACCTTTACCCAGCTTTAATTAAGTAAATACATCAATTTGATTCTAATAATCCAACATGAACAACCAATTAAATATGAGCCCCCAGTGTGCAGCAGCAGCCAAAAAAGCCAATGCAATCCTAAATTGCATTAACAGAGGAATGCAATCAAGATCAAGGGAGGTGCTAATACCACTCTGTAAACCCCTAGTAAGACCACACCTAGAGTACTGCATTCAGTTTTGGCCACCATACTATTTAAAAAAAAAAGTTGAGACTCTAGAGAGTGTGCAGAGAAGAGCAACCAAGATGGTTAGGGGACTGGAGGTTAAAACATATGATGAATATTTGTAGGAACTGGGCATGGTTAGTCTAATGAAGAGAAGGACCAGGGAAGGCATGATAGCAGTCTTCCAATATTTGAGGGGCTGCCACAGAGAGGAGGAGGTCAAGCTATTTTCCAAAGCACCTGAAGGCCAGACAAGGAAGAATGGGTGGAAACTGAGAGAGGAGAGATTCAACCTAGAAATAAGGATAAATTTCCTGACAGGGAGAACAATCAACCAATGGAACAGCTTCTCATTGGAGGTTGTGGGAGCTTCATCACTTGAGACTTTGAAGAAGAGACTGGACTGCCATTTGTCAGAAATTGTGTAGAGTCTCCTGCTTGGGTGGGGGTGGGGGTTAGACTAGATGACCTACAAGATCCCTTCCAACTCTGTTAATCTGTTATTCTACACATGCAGAAGGACAAGCTCTAGGTAATCGTTGACTTGCAACCATTCACTTAGCAACTCTTCGAATTTTGCAATGTCATTGGGAAAAAAAAAAAACCTGGACTTATAAATTGGAATTGGAATTTATTGCACTTATATGCCGCCCTTTTCCCCGGAGGGGACTCAGGGTGGCTCACAATCCAAGTCAGGGAAGGGGATACAGATAAGGGATAAAAAGACAAACAAAACAATACACAATTTAAAAGCACACAGCAATCATACCATTCGAGGGGGGGGGGGCAACAGTTCTTTAGCCCCAGGCCTGTCGGAACAGCCAGGTTTTAAGGGCTTTGCGGACGGCCTGGAGGGTGGTGAGGGTTCGAATCTCCATGGGGAGTTCGTTCCAGAGGGTCGGAGCAGCCACAGAGAAGGTCGCCAGTTGACACTGGCCGGCGGATGGAATTCGGAGGAGGCCTAATCTGTGGGATCTAATCGGTCTATTGGAGGTAATTGGCAGCAGGCGGTCTCTCAAGTACCAGTCCTTTTACTTACAACCGTCACAACAAAGTCATGGGATCAAAATCTGGGTAAAATATTTAATAACTGACATTTATTTGACAGTTGCAGCTTCCAAAAGTCACTCAATGTCTATATGATTCACTTATCAGCTGCCTAGGAACCATGGCAAAAATTTTTTTTTGTAAAACCGGGCATGGCTCATTTAACAAACAGCCTTGCTTAGCATTGGAAATTCTGGTCCCCGTTGTGGTCATAAGTTGAGGACTGCCTGTAGACGTTCCCCTTTTTCCCCAAACTGGTCCTTTGCGGCTGTTTCTCCACCAGTCATCTCAGCTTCTTGTTGTCCCCACGAAAGGTATGTGATTGTGGAGTGCGAAGACCGGGACACACAGCAGAGGGACCCCAAGACTCACGAAATGTACCTCAACGTCATGCGAAGGTTTAGCCAAGCCCTCTTAAAGGTAAGGATTAATTCCCCCCCCCCCCATTGTGCAAGACAGACATTAGAAAAACTACAGACGAGAAGATAATATCTGTAGCTCAGGGTTGAAAGCACCAGAAGGCAAAAAACAATGGACTGAAGTCTCAAAAATTTTTAAATTATGTCAGGGTAAGGATTTAAGAACTGACCAGCTGATAAGACCTCCCTGGATAATAAGCCCAATCGGGCTTTTGAATGCATGCACTACCCCGAAATATATTGCAACACAGCAGCAGCCATGAGGTGACCATGCTCACCACCTCCTGCACCTCAAAAATAATAAGGCCTTCCCGAAAATAAGACCAAATGCTTATTTTGGGGGTCAAAAGAAAATAAGACCCTGTATTATTTTCGGAGAAACACGGTACAATAATGTAATGCTGGGAATGAGTCAGCAAAGTTTTTTGGCTGATATCACTTTAAGAGCCTGTAATAAGAAGAGGCCCTGGGTGGGGTCATATCTCTCTCTCCCCATATGTGTTTCTGTGCTGTAATTGCTGATTGCTGTTCCTTTGAGGTCTGATTAAAGTATGTGTAAGTATATATTCTATATTGACAAAACCACTCTTTAAATATAAACCTCTGTTTACTGTAGTTGCTCCTGGGTTGTCTCACATAGTCACAATGTGCAACTCTGACAAATCATGGCCACTGGACTAACGTTTATTAAAACTGAGATGTTTTGCTACTCATCCAAGTAATTTCTTCGATCAAAATATTTTTTGGGGGTAGACAAGAGTGTTGATGGAATGAACCAACTCTTGCCATTCAGACTGCAGGGAGGGAGGGAGGGGCTTCTCCCCAAAATGAAAAACAATGTGTTAATGAAGACTCAACCATCCAGGCCAACTTTGGTCTAGTTGTCATGATTCAACCTTTTGAAATACTTTTGACCTGGATGGTTGAGTCTTCATTTACACAATGGATGGAAGCTAATCCAGGAGAGAAGCAACCTGCAACTAAGGAGAGACTTCCTCACAGGGAGGACAATTAACCAGTGGAACGGCTTCCCCACCAGAAGTTGTAGGTGCTCCATCACTGGAGGTTTTAAAGAAGAGACTGGAACACTCATTTGTCTTGTTGAAAGAAATGTCCTTCTGGGTTCAGCTCCAAGTGGGGGAAAAGACACTGGAGACATGGAAGCTGCTTGGAAAGATGGTTTTAATGGTGGACAGGATCACACGGCTTGAGCTCCTGAACAGAAAAGGTGATCACATGCTTCAATGTTGGTGGAGAAGAAGAGAAGGGCTGAGGGAGGGGCTTGCTAGGCTTTTTATACCCTGTTTAGTCCCACCTCTCTGTTTCCTGTTCCTGTGTAAGAAATGTATTCTGATTGGTTATCAGACTCCCATGGTGCCATGCAGGGGGCAACTCTCTAGGCTGTGATGAGTTCTCAGATGCCTTGTGGTCAGTTGAGTAATATCCCTTCCCCCTACAGCTGCAGTGGAGGAGTCTATTATGTAAAGTGGGCTAGCTTGGCCTTCTCAATGGCCCATTGACAAAGTGGGGATGGGCAGGAAGCTACAGGCAACTATTCTGTCTTTTAAAGCATGTTTCTTTCTTTTCACATCCAGAGAAATATTCTGCCTTTTCAATATTTCCTAGGATATTTCATTTTTCTGGGAGAGGGCTGGATGATAACTTCCCACAGTCTGAAATGGTATAGGGCAGGAGTGTCAAATTCGAGATCCAGAGGACGGATCTGACCTGCGGGGTGTTTAGATCTGGCCCACGGAGTGCTTAGATCTGGCCCGGGGGCTGCCCTGGAAATAGCGAAGGACTGCCTCTGCCAGAGAAAATGGGCCTTGGGGAGGAGCTGTGTTTTCACCCGCAGAGGGTTGCAGGAGGCCATCACAGCTGAAAACGGAGCTCAGGAGCCTGTTTTTGCACGCAGAGTGCTTGGACCATCATAGGCACCCCTGACATGTGACATCAAATTGGCCACTCCCACCCTGGCCGTTCCTCCCTCCCTCCCTCCTTCTCTCTCTCACTCACACACACACACACACACACACCAAGGTTAAACACAACCCTGATGCAGCCCTCCATATAATCGTGTTTGACACCCCTGATATAGGGTCTCCTGCTTGAGAAAGATGTTAGGCTAGAAGACCTCCAAGGTCCCTTATGGCTCTATTGTGATTGCATTTGGTCCTTGGTGCTCTCTCTGAGCCTGGTGGTTTTCTTGCAGACGTTTCACTATCCAGCTAGGTGACTTCATCAGTGCTGGAAGGGAGTGGGGCTTGCTCTCTATTTAGATATGTATAAGTGGCTTGCTCTGTTAGTGTTGGTGGGGAGCAGTCTTGATAGTCCCTTGATTTGCTGTGGTTTACAGCCTAATCAAGAGTGAAAGAAGGAGAGAGGGGGGAAGGAAGAGAGGGAGGGAAGAGAAAGAAGAAGGAAGGAAGGAAGGAAGGAAGGAAGGAAGGAAGGAAAGAAAGAAAGAAAGAAAGAAAGAAAGAAAGAAGAAAGAAAGAAAGAAAGAAAGAAAGAAGCAAGAAAGAAAGAAAGAAAGAAAGAAAGAAGAAAGAAAGAAAGAAAGAAAGAAAGAAAGAAGAAGAAAGAAAGAAAGAAAGAAAGAAATTTGGTATTTTGGTATTTATTAATACTTATAGGCCGCCCTTTTCCCTGAGGGGACTCAGGGCGGCTTACATAAAATGAGGGGAAGGGATATACAAACAATAACACATACAATACATGAAGTAAAATAATAAGCAACATTCATTCATCATTCGGGTGGGGGCAATTATCTTTGTCCCCAGGCCTGACGGGCTAGCCAGGTCTTAAGGGCTGTGCGGAAGGCCTGGACGGTGGAAAGAAAGAAAGAAGAAAGAAAGAAAGAAAGAAAGAAAGAAAGAAAGAAAGAAAGAAAGAAAGAAAGAAAGAAAGAAAGAAAGAAAGAAAGAAAGAAAAGAAAGAAAGAAGGAAAGATAATGGGAGGAAGGAAGGAAGGGAAATAGAGAGAAAGGAAGGAAGAAAAAAGAAAGAAATAGAAACTAAGAAAGAAAGATAAAGGGAGAAAGAAGGAAGGGAGAGAGAGAGAGAAAGGGAGAGAGAAAGAAATAAAAGTAGAGAGAAAGTAAGAGAGAGAGAGAGAGAGAGAGAGAGAGAGAAAGAAAGAAAGAAAAGAAAGAGAAGGAAAGAAAGCTTTTTTAAAACTTCTGATTTCCCCAGGGTGACAAATGTCTCTTGGTGATGCATTCCTTGGCTGGTTTATCTGAGTTAGTCGTTTCTTTATTGGGATATAAAGTGTACTTCTTGATTGTTGGCCTAGTGTTAATCTGCTTGTCTGAGTGTTGAAGTGTTTTGGTTCTTTTTGTTATGTTTTTGGAGAGCATGCTCCACACCATTCTAGCAGTGATGATGTTACCTAGTTAGGTAATGAAACGTCTGCAAGAAAACAACCAAGCTCAGAGAAGGACCCCTCATTTTAACCCTGACCTGCAAATATTCTCTTCTATTAGTCTTTCATTTATCATGGATTTCCTTGTTTTTCTACAACCCCCCACCGCCCCCCCACCTCCCAGCCTCTCTCAGTGCAAATTGGCTTACATTCACTTTTAGAATGATTGTTATTGACAAAGCTATGGTCAAAGCCAGAAGGTCAGCCAGCCATCGTCTTACTGTGGGCACCTTTGATTGCATTATACATTGGGGGAGAGTGAAGGGTGGGTGGGTGGGTGTGGGTAGGAACAAACATTGATGTGGTGCGAATGTCACAGTTTGTTATCTACTCAGAAAGGAATTGCTAAAAATCAAGAGAACGGCAGAGGAAGGGAGGGAGGAGGGAGAGAAGGAGGGAGGGAGGAAGGAAGGAAGGAAGGAAGGGAGAGAGAAAGGGAGGAAAGAAGGAGAGAGAGAAAAAGAAAGGAAAGAAAGAAAGGTTGGAAGGAAAAAAGATAGGGAGGGAGGGAGGAAGGAAGGGGGAAGGAAGGAGAGAAAAAGAAAAGAAAGAAAGAGAAAGACAGAAAAGAAAGAAAGGATGGAAGGAAAAAAGGTAGGAAGGTAGGAAGGAAGGAAAGAGAAAGATAGGAAGGAAGGAAGGAAGGAAGGGAGAGAGAATGAAAGAAAAGAGGAGGAAGGAGAAAGAAAAAGAAAGAAAGAATGGGAGAAAGGAAGGAAGGAACGTTAGAAAGAAAGAAAAAAAAGGAAGAAAAGAGAAAGATAGGAAGGGAGGGAGGGAGAGAAAGGGAGGTAGGAAGGAAGGAAAGAGAAAGATAGCAAGGAAGGAAAGAAGGGAGAGAGAATGAAAGAAAAGAGGAGGAAGGAGAAAGAAAAAGAAAGAAAGGAAGGAAGGAAAGTTAGAAAGAAAGGAAAAAAGATAGGAAGGAAGAAAAGAGAAAGATAGGAAGGAAGGAAAGAAGGGAGAGAATGAAAGAAAAGAGGAGGAAGGAGAAAGAAAAAGAAAGAAAGAAAGGATGGGAGAAAGGAAGGAAAGTTAGAAAGAAAGGGAAAAAAGAAAGGAAGGAAGAAAAGAGAAAGATAGGAAGGGAGGGAGGGAGAGAAAGGGAGAGAGGGAGGGAGGAAGGAAGGAGAAAGAAAAAGAAAGAAAGTAAAAGAATGGAAGGAAGGAAAGAAAGAGAGAGAGAGGAAGAGAGGGAGAAAGGGAGAGAGAAAGGCAGAAAGAAAAGAAAGAAAAAGGTGTGTTTTTTTTGTCTCCTGATTTACCCAGGGGGACAAATCCGTCCGGGTGATGAGATCTTTGTTGGCTGCTCAACAGACTTTTGTCGATCGGTTGGTCCACCTAATGAAAGCTGTGCAGCGTGAAAGTGGGAACCGGAAAAAAAAGGTAAGGATGCCCAGACAATTATCCACAGGCCAGGAACCAACTTTACCTGTGAGAAGCACCTGAGCGAAAACGAACCTTGGTTCCATGGTCCTCTAAAGTCAATTAAACCTCTCCAGCATCTTTGCTCCCTTGTTACCTGGCTAACCGTCCCCTCCTGTTAAGTTTGGTCCCAGTTCAGCACCAAAAGTCTCAATTTCTTCCCCCCGGAGTGAATGAAAGACCCCCAAACTTGGACCTTCAGCTTCTTTTCCAGAGAATGAAAAAGCAAAGAAAAAGAAACCAAAGTTATAAAAATTCTCAGTATCTCACTTGTATATTAAATATTGAACACCCTATAAACACCTCCCATTTTTGTTTTTGTTTTAAAAATGAATACGACACTCTTGCAAAGGTTTGTGAAATACCCCTGCATGTTGTGTCATTTTTAGATTGATTTTTTTTAAAAAAATAAATGTTCAAAAATAGATACATCTCCAAAATCTTAATATCTTCCGCAAAGCCACCAAGTCCTGGCTGCTCCAGCAGGCTGGGGGGCTTGTGAAACATCCAACCCCACGGAAATTGTGAATGTTGCGTCTTTTTTAAAGTGTTGTCTTTGTCTATTTATCCCCCTTCCCTTGTCTGGTGTGAGCCGCCCGGAGTCCTCCGGGAGTGGGCGGCATACAAGACAAATAAAATGAAATGAAATGAAATATCTGGAAGGATACGACTCAGTCGCCAAGATAGGAAAATTCCTAAGAATAATTCTCTGGAGCAGTTGTGTGACAGCGAGAACAATTAATCTGTGGAACAAGTTGCCTACCGTTGTGGATACTCCAACACTGGAGGTTTTTAAGAAGAGATTGGACAAGGATTTTGTCTGAAATTGTGTACGGTCTCCTATTTGAGCAAGAGGTTGGCGTAGAACCATGGTGGTGAACTTAACGGGTGGCACGCAGAGCCCTCTCTGCGCCAGAGCCGTCACCCGGGGGTGGGTTGCTGCCGGTTTTACTATTTGTAACTCGCGCACGTGCGATGTTCAATGTAAGTTGTTCTTTTGTGCATGCGTGCAAAATGGCGGCAGCCCAATGGCGATGAGGGAACCGGTTCAGGGTTGTGGCAGGCCTGGGCTATTGCCGGTTGGTTCTGCGACCCAGGCCTGAATTCCACTACTGGTTCAGCTAAACCGGGCTGAATCTGGAGCCACACACCTCTGCCGTCGCCTCAGCTCAGCTCCAGTGTGCATGCGTGCGTGCCTCACGCCCCGGCCAGCTGATTTTTGGGTCTCTGCAGCGCATGCGCGGTGGGGGGAGGCAGGGGGCAACATTTTTGCTCCCAGGAGGCTGCAGGGAGGCCTACTAGGCCCCAAATGGGGCATGCGCGGGAGGGGGTCACATGCTCAGTAGAGAGTGCAGAAGGGTTGTGGGCACATGCGCAGGGGCGCGGATTACACAGGGAAAGCGTGTGCGCAGGCGCTTTCGGCACGTGACGCCAAAAAGGTTACAAGATATCCAAGATATTTTTTTTTTAAAAAAATGGGATTAATAATTAATAATGGAAAACTATTTTTGGAACTCTGGATGATTGTTGACATTATGGTCAATTGAAAATATGAATGTATATTATAAACTAATGGGAATTCTTTGTTCTAATCTCGGCTTTTTTTCTTTGGAGATAGGTGATACTATAATACTTGAAAGACTCATTGTTATTTGATATATAATTATGAATTCAAGGAAATAAGGATTGTTGCAAATGAAAGAATATTAATGGGAATTTGAACACACAATGCTCAATGTACTTGAGAGACCGCCTGCTGCCAATTACCTCCCATAGACCCGTTAGATCGCACAGGGTCGGCCTCCTCCGGGTTCCGTCCACCAGCCAATGCCATCTGGCTACCACCCGGGGGAGGGCCTTCTCTGTAGCAGCTCCGGCCCTTTGGAATGAACTCCCCGCAGAGATTCGGACCCTCACCTCTCTCCAGGCCTTCCGGAAAGCCGTTAAAACCTGGCTGTGCCGGCAGGCCTGGGGATGATGAGTTCCCCTCCCCTCTCGACTTGTATGGCTGTATGACTCTTGTGTATTTTAATTACATGTATTGTGTTTGTATCCCCTTTTCCCCTTTTGAGTTGTTCGCCGCCCTGAGTCCCTCCCGGAGAAGGGCGGCATACAAATAAACTAAATCTTAATCTTAATCTTAATGACAGCGCAATATTCAGTTATGTTTAATGCAAAACCAGTGATGTTATTCTTAATCTTAAGAATTAATGCACCAAAACTTGTAACAAAACGACATGCTTGATGAAATGGAGGAAAGTTGTTTTTTTCCCCACTTTTTCTTGCTTTCTTTTGTATGTGTTGCTTTGTTTAAAAAGAATAATAATATATTTTTTTTAAAAAAATGGGATTCTTATTTTCATATAATATATTCTTCCTTTTGCTTGTCTTTTCCTCTCCTAGAATGAGAGATTACAGACTCTCCTGGCAGATAATGAAAAGATGAATCTATCAGATATTGAGCCCATCCCTCTGCCTCTCGAACCCCAAGTGAAAATCAGAGGAATAATCCCCGAGAAAGCCACTCTGTTCAAGGTAACGATACGTACCTGCCTCGCGCTCTGTGTGACCTGGAAGATGTAAATATATCGATGTCTGTGGAAATTCTCAGTCCCCCATGCCATGGTTGCCCCAAAGGTGCTTTTTTTCAAAAGGCAACTGGACTTCCTTTTTCCTTGGAGACGTTTCGCTTCTCATCCAGGAAGCTGCTTCAGTTCTGACTGAATGGTGGAGGATGGAAGGATTTACATGTTCTATGTGACGTGTTATCAGCCTTCCAATATTTGAGGGGCTGTCGCAGAAAGGAGTGGGTTCAGGGGTGAAATCCAGCAGGTTCTGACAGGTTCTGGAGAACTGGTAGTGGAAATTTTGAGTAGTTGAGAGAACCGGTAGCGGTAATTTTGAGTAGTTCGCAGAACCGGTACTGGAAATGTTGAGTAGTTTGCAGAACCGGTAGCGGAAATTTTGAGTACTTAGCAGAACCTGTAGTGGAAATTTTGAACAGTTCCCAGAACTGGTAGTGGAAATTTTGAGTTGAGAGAACCTGTAGTGGAAATTTTGAGTAGTTGAGAGAACCTGTAGTGGAAATTTTGAGTACTTAGTAGAACCTGTAGTGGAAATTTTGAATAGTTCGGAGAACCTGTAGTGGAAATTTTGAGTAGTTCGCAGAACCTGTAGTGGAAATTTTGAGTACTTAGCAGAACCTGTAGTGGAAATTTTGAACAGTTCCCAGATCTGGTAGTGGAAATTTTGAGTTGAGAGAACCTGTAGTGGAAATTTTGAGTAGTTGAGAGAACCTGTAGTAGAAATTTTGAGTACTTAGTAGAACCTGTAGTGGAAATTTTGAATAGTTCGGAGAACCTGTAGTGGAAATTTTGAGTAGTTCGCAGAACCTGTAGTGGAAATTTTGAGTACTTAGTAGAACCTGTAGTGGAAATTTTGAGCAGTTCCCAGAACTGGTAGTGGAAATTTTGAATAGTTCGGAGAACCTGTAGTGGAAATTTTGAGTAATTCGCAGAACCTGTGGTGGAAATTTTGAGTACTTAGTAGAACCTGTAGTGGAAATTTTGAGTACTTAGTAGAACCTGTAGTGGAAATTTTGAGCAGTTCCCAGAACTGATAGTGGAAATTTTGAGTACTTAGCAGAACCTGTAGGGGAAACTTTGAGCAGTTCAGAGAACAGACAAATGCTACCTCTGGCTTGCCCCACAGTGGGGTGGGAATGGAGATTTTGCTGTATCCTTCTCCTGCCATGCCCACCAAACCACACCATGCCCACCAAGCCACCCCCACAGAACTGGTAGTAAAAAAAAAATGAATTTCACCACTGAGTGGGTGTCAACATATTCTCCAAAACGCCCAAGAGCAGGACAAGAAGTAACAGATGGAAGGTTCTGGAGAGATTCAACCTTGAACTAAGGAGAAATTTCTTCATAGTGGAAACAATTAATCCTTCAGAAGTTATGGGTACTCCATCCCTGGAGGTTTTTAAAGAAGAGATTGGACAACCATTTTGGACAACCAGAATCGTATAGGGTCTCCTGCTTAACCAGGAGGTTGGAGTAGAAGACCTCCAAGGTCCCTTCCAACTCTGTTATTCTGTAATATGAAATCTAATGGTGAAGAATGCAACATCAAGTAAGACCACACTTCGAATACTGCATCCCGTTTTGGTCACCACATTATAAAAAAAGATGTTCAGACTGTAGAAAGGGTGCAGAGAAGAGCAACCAAGATGATCAGGGGACTGGAGGCTAAAGCATACAGTTGCATGAACTGGGCATGGCTAGTCTAGTGAAGAGAAGGATCAGGGGAGACATGATAGCAGTCTCCCAATATTTCAGGGGCTGCCCCAGAGAGGATGGGGTGTCAAGCTATTCTCCAAGCCAGCAGAAGGCCAGACAAGGAATCATGGATGGAAACTGATCAAGGTGAGATTCAACCTAGAAATAAGGAGGAATTTTCTGACAGTGAAAGCAATCAACCCTTGGAGAAGAACCCTTCGGAAGTTTTGGGAGCTTCATCACTGGAGGCTTTCAAGAAGAGACTGGACTGACATTTGTCAGAAATGGTGCTTGAGCAGGGGGTTGGACTAGATGGCCTACAAGGTCCTTTCCAACTCTGGTAATCTGTTACTCCACCTCAGCTGCTTTTGATAGTATTTCCATTTGTGCCTGCCTTCTTAATGTCTCCTGCTCAACCCTATATCCCCCTTCAAAGCTAACGTCCTGCAGATGTTTTAGGAATACTTGTTGGAGGAAGAATTTCAGGGAGAGGGAAAGAATTTGAGAAAACAAGATTTGATCACCGTAGGGGTAACAGATTATTAACAAAGTTGGAAAGGACCTTGTAGGTCATCTACTCCAAGCCCCTGCTCAAGTAGGAGACTCAACACCATCTCTGACACATGGCAGTCCAGTCTCTTCTTGAAAGCCTCCAGTGATGAAGCCCCCACAACTTCCGAGGGCAACTTCTATTCCATGGGTTGATGGTTCTCACTGTCAGAAAATTCCTCCTTATTTCTAGGTTGAATCTCTCCTTGATCAGTTTCCTTCCATGATTCCTTGTCTGGCTTCTGGTGCTTTGGAAAATAGCTTGACGCCCCTCCCCTCTGTGGCAGCCCCTCAAATATTGGAAGACTGCTATCCTGTCTCCCCCTGGTCCTTATCTTCACTAGACTAGCCATGCGGCGTTCCTGCAACCGTTCTTCATATGTTTTAGCCTCCAATCCCCTAATGATCCTGGTTGCTCTTCTCTGCAAGAGTTTACTGCTTTAACATTCATTATGTGATGGCAAGAGAGATCAAGGACTAGGTCATGTCAAGCTGATAAATACATTTATTTGCAGAGGCTAATTGATTCTCTCCCCCTCCCCCCAATTCTTCTTCTTTTTTTTTTTGGTGAGAGAAATTGCCAGCTAAACAAATTAGGGTTGGGTTTTTTTCCCCCCACAAAGGGCATTTAAAATGGAATTGCCATCTAAGTTAATTAGGGAAGAGAGTTAATTGCTTTAAAGTTCTCCTCCATTTGTGTCCTCCCCCCACTTTAGAAAACAATGGCTGTGGCCTCCACCCCCACCAATTTCCATTCAATTCCAATTACATTATTGTGCCCTTTTAAGTAGCATTGAAATGTTCAAAAACAGATGCAGGAGACAAATGAATGGAGTTCTTTTTCCGTTATAGTAGACACAAATGTTGATATTCTCCAGAGTCGAACCCAGGTTGCCAATTATATTGGCTTGGATCTTTCTTTCTTTCTTTCTTTCTTTCTTTCTTTCTTTCTTTCTTTCTTTCTTTCTTTCTTTCTTTCTTTCTTTCTTCTTTCTTTCTTTCTTTCTTTCTTTCTCCCTCCCTCCCTCCCTCCCTTTCCATTCCATTCCTTTCTGTTCCTTCCTTCCTTCCTTCCTTCCTTCCTTCCTTCCTTCCTTCTGTCCGTCCGTCCGTCCGTCCGTCATTATAAAAGATACAAATGTTGATGTTCCCCAGAGTAGGACCCAAATTCTACCTGCCAATTTTATTGGCTTGGATTTCCTTCCTTCCTTCCTTCCTTCCTTCCTTCCTTCCTTCTTTCTTTCTTTCTTTCTTTCTTTCTTTCTTTCGCTCCTTCCTTTCCATCATTCCCTTTTTACCTCCCTCCTTTCCTTCTTTTCTTTCACTCCTCCCTCCCTTCTTTCCTTCCTTCCTTCCCTCCATCCCTTCTTTCACTCCTCTCTCCCTTCCTTCCTTCCATCCTTCTTTCCTTCCTTCCCTTCCTCCCACCATCCCTTCTTTCTTTCACTCTTTCCCATCCTTCTCTCTTTCCCTCCCTCCCTGCTTTCCTTCTTTTCTTTCACTCCACCCTCTCTCCCTTCTTTCTCATATTTCTGTCTGTCTGTCTCTTTCTGTCCATCCATCCATCCATCTATTTATCTATCTGTTTTATATCCTACCTTTATGATTTTTGCAAATAAGTCAGGGCAATGAACCTATGCGACCATTGAGATGCTGCTGTGGTCGTAAGTGTGAAGAAAAAAACAAACCCCAGTCTTAAGTCATTCTTTTTCAGCAGGGCTTCAACTTGGAATGCTCACTAAATGAATGGTTCATTGAACTAAATGAACCGAGACCTCTCTGGATTTATTTTACTGTTTTCTTTTGCCGATTCCCGTTTAGTAGGAAGTCGATAAGCCCGCCCTCATAAAGGCAGGATGTTAAATAGATAGATATAGATAGATGATAGATAGATAGATAGATAGATAGATAGATAGATAGATAGATAGATAGATAGATAGATAGATAGATAGATAGATAGATGATAGACAGACAGACAGACAGACAGACAGACAGATAGATAGATAGATAGATAGATAGATAGATAGATAGAGAGATAGAAGGATGATAGAAAGATGATAGAAGAGATAGATAGATAGATAGATAGATAGATAGATAGATAGATAGATAGATAGATAGATAGATAGATAGATAGATAGATAGATCATAGATAGCTAGATGAGAGAGAGAGATAAGAAGGAAAGAAGGAAGGAAAAGAGAGAAGGAGAAAAAATGAAAGGGAAGAAGAGATAGTTATATAGGTTCATTTCCCTGTTGTTTGCAAAAATCATAAAGGCAGGATGTAAAGTAGATGATAGATAGATAGATAGATAGATAGATAGATAGATAGATAGATAGATAGATAGATAGATAGATGATAGATAGATAGATAGATAGATAGATAGATAGATAGATAGATAGATAGATCTTAGATAGCTAGATGAGAGAGAGAGATGAGGAAAGAAGGAAGGAAAAGCTAGAAGGAAAAATGAAAGGGAAGAGATAGTTATATAGGTTCATTTCCCTGAGTTATTTGCAAAAATCATAAAGGCAGGATGTAAAGTAGATGATAGATAGATAGATAGATAGATAGATAGATAGATAGATAGATAGATAGATAATAGATAGATAGATAGATAGATAGATAGATAGATAGATAGATAGATAGATAGATAGATAGATCGATCTTAGATAGCTAGATGAGAGAGAGAGATGAGGAAAGAAGGAAGGAAAAGCTAGAAGGAAAAATGAAAGGGAAGAGATAGTTATATAGGTTCATTTCCCTGAGTTATTTGCAAAAATCATAAAGGCAGGATGTAAAGTAGATGATAGATAGATAGATAGATAGATAGATAGATAGATAGATAGATAGATAGATGATAGATAGATAGATAGATAGATAGATAGATAGATAGATAGATAGATAGATAGATAGATAGATCTTAGATAGCTAGATGAGAGAGAGAGATGAGGAAAGAAGGAAGGAAAAGCTAGAAGGAAAAATGAAAGGGAAGAGATAGTTATATAGGTTCATTTCCCTGAGTTATTTGCAAAAATCATAAAGGCAGGATGTAAAGTAGATGATAGATAGATAGATAGATAGATAGATAGATAGATAGATAGATAGATAGATAATAGATAGATAGATAGATAGATAGATAGATAGATAGATAGATAGATAGATAGATAGATAGATAGATCGATCTTAGATAGCTAGATGAGAGAGAGAGATGAGGAAAGAAGGAAGGAAAAGCTAGAAGGAAAAATGAAAGGGAAGAGATAGTTATATAGGTTCATTTCCCTGAGTTATTTGCAAAAATCATAAAGGCAGGATGTAAAGTAGATGATAGATAGATAGATAGATAGATAGATAGATAGATAGATAGATAGATAGATAGATAGATAGATAGATGAGAGAGAGATGAGAAGGAAAGAAGGAAGGAAAAGAGAGAAGGAGGAAAAATGAAAAGGAGGGATAATTCCTCTCAACGGAAGTTCCTCCCAAGTAGTTACCTCTTAGACCATTGACAAGTTTGAAAGCCTTCTTTTTTCCCTTCTCTGATCAGAGTGCCCTCATGCCTGCTCAACTCTTCTTCAAGACCGAAGATGGGGACAGCTACCCTGTAATCTTCAAACACGGGGACGACTTGCGTCAAGATCAACTCATCCTCCAGATCATCTCGCTGATGGACAAGGTGATGTTTTGCAGTGTAGTTAGAGGAGATGGAAGAGGGTGAGGGGAATCTATTAAATGTTTTAACAGAGATGGAAAAGGACTCGGTCCCATCCAGAACAAGTATTAAAGTTATGGGAGTCCTTGGTGCTGCCTGAGCAGGGGGTTGGACTAGAAGACCTCTAAGGTCCCTTCCAACTCTGTTATTCTGTTATATCTGCCAGATCAAAATGACACTTATAGGGCAGGGGTGTAAAGCACAAGGCCCACAGGCCCGATCCGGCCCACGGGGTACTTAGACATGGCCTGCACGACGACAGTGAAGGACCGGCCCGCGGTGCCTCTGCCAGCGAAAACGGAGCTCGGGAGAGCTCGCAGAAGGTTTCAGGAGGCTGTCGCAGCCGGAAACGAAGCTCAGGAAGGCCACGCATGGCTCTCCCAAGCTCCATTTTTGTCAGCAGTGCGCTCAGGTCACCACAGGTGCCTCCCTGTGATGTCGACCTGGCCACACACACACAGACACACACAGACACACACACCAAGGTCAAAGACAACACCCCTCAATAAAATCAAGTTTGACACTCCTGCTATAGGTCAGGGATGGCTAAACCTTTTTGCTATCACGTGCCAAAATTGGGAGGAGTGTGGGGGAGAGAGGGATGTCCGTGCGTGGGCCCATGCCCATAATCCTGTTTTTTGCCCTCTCCAAACTCCAGACCCTTTCTAGGAGCCTGGGGAGGGTGAAAAAGACCTCTCCCCTCCCCACCAGAGGCCCTCTGGAAGCCGAAAATGTCCGATTTCCGGTCGGATCGGAAGGTCCGTTTTTCGCTCTTCCCAGGCTCCTTTCTAAGAGCCCAGGGAGGGTGAAAATGGCCTTCCCTACTCCCACCCCAGAGGCCAAAAACAGCCAAAAAACCAGCTGGCATGCCAAAGCTGAGCTCGCGTGCCCACTGATATGGCTCCATAGGTTTGCCATCACGGCTATAGGGCACTGCACACCAGAACAACTAGACACAAGGACAGTATTTTCCCCCATGCCTTCCCTCTGCTAAACAACTCATTCCCACAGCACTATCAAACTATTTACTAAGACTGCATTACTATTCCTCTTCTCATCTTTCCTATTACCTACGGGATCTCTTTTTTTACAAATGATTAGAACTTAGTTGCTTGTATCTTTAAGACTTATATATTGCTTCATTTAGTTTCCTAGTGCGATTTATTAAGTCGATAGCTTATTTAATATCCTAATGACTACCGCTTAAGTGTTGCATCTTACGATTTAGGATGAATGTATTTTTACCGTGACTACGATTGTGATTGATTGCTTATAGCTTTTTTTTATTATTGAATTTTTTTTAAAAAAAAAGCTTTTGCAAATATTTACCTCCCCTCTACCCCTGACCCCCCCAACCTTCTCCCCCCCCCCCCGACTTCCCAGAACAAATACAGGGTATACATCTTTAACAAAGATGTTCTAAAATAAACTTAAAGAAAGTTAGTATCATCTTTCATTTGAGCTTTAACTCCTCTTTTGTTAGGCTAACTCTAAACAAATTATATCATTCCTCGCTTGATCAGTCGTAAACTATCTGGAATTTCTTAGTCCCGTATTTATTTTGAATATAATTAATCCATCTTCTCCACTCCAGTTTATATTTCTCATTTGAGTGGTCCTTAAGATATGCTGATATTTTAGCCATCTCTGCTAAGTTTGTTACTCTTAATGTCCATTCTTGAACAGTAGGCAAATCTTCCTTCTTCCAGTATTGCGCCACCAACAGTCTTGCTGCTGTTATTAAGTAAAAAATCAAGTTAGTCTCTATAACAGTACAATCAGTAGTTATACCTAACAGGAATAACTGAGGGGTAAACTTTATCCTCTTTTTAAGAACGTTTTGACTAATCCACCATATTTTTATGCAAAATGCTTTAACCTTTTTACAAGTCCACCATGTATGGTAATATGTAGCATCAACACAATCACATCTCCAGCATTTAGTATATTGCTCCATTTAATTTCCTAGTGTGATTTATTAAATCAATTGCTTATTTAATATCCTAATGAGAGAGCTGAGGTGGCGCAGTGGTTAAATGCAGCACTGCAGGCTACTTCAGCTGACTGCAGTTCTGCAGTTCGGCTGTTCAAATCTCACTGGCTCAGGGTTGACTCAGCCTTCCATCCTTCCGAGGTGGGTAAAATGAGGACCCGGATTGTTGGGGGCGATATGCTGACTCTGTAAACCGCTTAGAGAGGGCTGAAAGCCCTATGAAGCGGTATATAAGTCTAACTGCTATTGCTAACTGCTAATGACTACCGCTTAAGTGTTGCATCTTACGATTTAGGATGAATGTATTTTTACCATGACTACGATTGTGACTGATTGCTTATAGCTTTTATGAACACTGAGAGCTTATGCACCAAAGACAAATTCCTTGTGTCTCCAATCACACTTGGCCAATAAAGAATTCCGTTGTTGTTTGCAAATGTCTGATTGCGATCCCCATTTTTAATCCTTAGCTCTTACGCAAGGAGAACCTGGATTTGAAGTTGACACCCTATAAAGTGTTGGCTACGAGTACGAAACACGGTAAGAGTGTTTCCCCTTCCTCCTTCATCTTCTCCCTCTCTCCCCTACTTGGAGGAGTAAAAAAAAAAAAAAAAAAACAGGTAGTTTTCGACTTAGGACCACAGTGAAACCTTCCTATGACAGTTATAAGTTGTAAAACCGGGCTCTTTGCGCCCGTCATTAAATAAACACCCTGGTTGTTAAGCAAACACTGTGGCCATGAAGCGAACATTGTGTGAAGTTTCCAAGAGTTGACCTAATTAATTTATGAGCCTTGAGACAAGGTTCAAAAAAACCCCATTCATTTATTAGGACTAACGTCTTGGCACGGACTTCTGTGGAGCCGAAACTAAATCCCACTTAATGGCATCTGAACTTTACCCCCGTGCCCCCCTCCCTTCTGCCTGAAGTCATCAATCACATTCTCCAACAGGACGTTATGGCAATGTTCAGGACGTGTCTGTGTGTTTGTGTTTATTAGTCTTGTATGCCGCCCACTCCCGGAGGGTTCCACCACAAAACTGCGTTCGACTAAAGGGCGCTCGATGAAACCGCGTAGCTGACGTCATCACAGCGCGACAACAGCACGGAGAAAATAGCACGCTGTAAATGCTAAGCCTAAAATTAACCCCTAAACCTAATCCTAAACCTAACCCTAAACCTAACCCTTAACCTAACCCTAAACCTAACCCTAAACCTAACCCTTAACCTAACGCTAAAACTAATCCTAACCCTTAATCTAACCCTAAACCTAACCCTAACCCTAACCCTAACCCTAAACCTAACCCTAACCCTTAACCTAACTCTAAACCTAACCCTAAACCTAACCCTTACCTTAACTTGAATTGGCTTGCTTTCAAAGCGCTATTTAAAGCGCCCTTCTTTCTCCGCGCTCGCTGTTGTCGCCCTGTTGATGACGTCAGCGACGCGCTTTAATCGGGCGCGCTTTAATCGAGCGCGGTTTTCTCGTGCCACGCTCCCGGAGGACTCCGGGCAGCTTACAATAAAAAGGGGGAAGGGAATAAATAAGACAAACAACAATTTAAAATACAACATTCATAGTTACGGTGGGGCTGGATACTTCAACAGCCCCCAGCCTGCCGGAGCAGCCAGGACTTAGTGGCTTTACGGAAGGCCTGGAGGGTCGTAAGGGTCTGGATCTCCACGGGGAGCTCGTTCCATGCACATTCACATCCCAGTACAGAAAGATGAGACTTTTACTCTGGTCAAAAGTATGCATGGCATTCCCCCCACCCCACCCCCTCCTCAAGTTGATAGTAGTCATGGAATCACTTTAGATGTTGACATATTGCAGTCATTAAGCGAAGCAATGCTTCAGTATGGATGTGGTTTTGCCAAAAAGAAAGGTGGGTTTTAGCAAAACCGTTGTTAAATGAGGTTGCGTGATGACTGGATACCACAAATGGCCATAAATGCAGGCACTGTCAGGGTTCCAAATAGCATCCAAAAGTAAATCAGACTCCTAGGCAAAATATCGCTCAAAGTTCCAATTTGAGCCATGTTGGCACATCTGGGAAAATCCGAATCTGAAAACTTCCCGGTTTTCCCCACCCAGTTGAAAGTTCAAAATCCTATTTTCCTTTCTGCTTCTCCAGGTTTCATGCAGTTCATCCAGTCGGTACCGGTGGCAGAGGTCCTCGCTACGGAAGAAAGCATCCAGGTGGGTCTTCTGCAGTGGTGGGTTTCAAAATTTTTTAGAACCTCTTCTATAGGTGTGGCCTGCTTTGTGGGAGTGGCTTGCCAGCCATGTGACTGGGTGGGAGTGGCTTGTCAGCCATGTGACTGGGTAGGAGTGGCTTGTCAGCCATGTGACTGGGTAGGAGTGGCTTGCCAGCCATGTGACTGGGTAGGAGTGGCTTGCCAGCCATGTGACTGGGTGGGAGTGGCTTGCCAGCCATGTGACTGGGTGGGCATGGCCAACCTGTAAAATGTGGTGAAACTCACTTAACAACACTCTTGCTTAGCAAGAGCCAGATTTCCTTAACCATTATGTCACCTAGCAACCACACTGCTTAGCAACAAGTGTCCTAGTCCCAATTGTGGTTCTAAGCAGGGGGGGAGGGGGGGTTTCCAAAATTTTTAGCAAGGGGTTCTCTGCCTGGTTGGTGGGTGGGCGTGGCCATGGTGGGTATGGTCTAGTCAGCCTTTTACATCACACCTGGGGTGTGTGTGTGGCACCCTCCAGGCTTTCCGCAAAGCCACGAAAACCTGGTTGTTTTGGCAGGCCTGGGGCCGATGAATTTCCAGCCCCACTTGAAATGTTGTGACTGTTGTTGTTTTTTACTCTGTTTGTCTTTTGTCTTATTTGTATCCTCTTCCCCCCCCCTTGGTTGTTAGCCGCCCCGAGTCCCTCGGGTGTGGGGCGGCATACAAATTAAATAAACATTCAACATTCAAATAAACATTTTTGCCCTCCCCAGGCTCTGGAGGCTCGCCCTGAGTCTCCGGGAGGGCGAAAATGCCCTTCCCAGACTCCGGAGGCCCTCTGGAGGTCGTAAACGGGCCTGGTGTACCCAAACTTCCAGTAGGCCTGTTTTTCGCCCTCCCTGAGTCTCCGTATGCGCCCTGCACTTACCTGCATCCAAAACGGTCCACGTGGAGACCCCTGGGAGGCGCGGGCCCAGCCAGGAGTGGGATTTGGGGGTTCTCCAAACTGCACAGAATTCTAGCTAGAGATTCTCCCGAACCCCTGCAACCCCCCCCCTCCCCAGCAGCCCACCTTTAAGTCAAGGAAGTAAAACCTCCGTATCTCTCTTTTGCAGAACTTCTTCCGGAAATATGCGCCGAGTGAACTGGGCCCCATGGCATAAGTGCGGAAGTCATGGACACCTACGTGAAAAGCTGTGGTAAGCATTGGTGCACAGGGAGTGTGGTGCAGTTCAGCAGGCAGGAAAGTAGCCAGGTGTATTTTGACCAGTGGTCTCCTAAAAACTCTGCAACACTTGTGTCACTTACGGAGAGATTGGGAATCCTTAGAAGCTGTGGGATAAAAGAGTTGGGACCTTGGAGGTCTTCTAGTCCAACCCCCTGCTCAAGGAGGAAACCTTATACCATTCCAGACAGGTGTTTTTTCCAATCTCTTCTTAAAAACGTCCAGTGTTGGAGCATTCACAACTTTTGGAGGCAACTTCTGTTCCACTGATTAATTCTTCTAACTGTCAGGAAATTTCTCCTTAGTTCTAAGTTGCTTCTCTCCTTGATTAGTTTCCACCCATTGCCTTCAGATGCATAAAATTTAATAGAATAACAGAATTGGAAGGGACCTTGGAGGTCTTCTAGTCCAACCATCTGCTTAGGCAGGAAACCCTACACCACTTCAGACTGATTAATTCTTCTGTCAGGAAACTTCTCCTTAGTTCTAAGTTGCTTCTCTCCTTGATTAGTTTCCACCCATTGCTTCTTGTCCTGCCTTCAGATGCATAAAATTTAATAGAATAACAGAGTTGGAAGGGACCTTGGAGGTCTTCTAGACCAGTGTTTTTCAACCACTGTGCCGCGGCACACTAGTGTGCCGTGACATAGTGTAAGGTGTGCCGTGGGAAAACACTTTATATATAGTCAATATAGTCACAGAGTTAATTTTTTTTAACATTTTCTAATGGTGGTGTGCCTCGTGATTTTTTTCATGAAAAAAGTGTGCCTTTGCACAAAAAAGGTTGAAAAACACTGTTCTAGACCAACACCCTATACCATTCCAGGCAGGTGGTTGTCCAATCTCTTCTTAAAAAAAACTCTAGTGATATAACACCACAACTTCTGGAAGCAAGTTGTTTAACTGATTAATTGTTCTCACCGTCAGGAAATTTCTCCTTAGTTCTAAGTTGCTTCTCTCCTTGGTTAGTTCCCATCCATTGTTTCTCGTCCTGTCCTCGGGCTCTTGGAGATCCTTGGTGATTCTGAGTTTGGTAGTTTTATTGCAGAACATTTCATTACCCAACTAGGTAACGTCATCAGTGCTAGCAAGGACCCCACAGGTTTCTGACAAAATAATCTAACGTGCTTCAGTTTGGTTTTGATCTTCTGGGGGTTTTAACATTTACAGGGAGCTATACTACTTCGTTTTGTTTTACTTTTCAGCTGGTTATTGTGTGATCACATATATACTTGGAGTTGGGGACAGGCACCTGGATAATCTTTTGCTCACCAAAACAGGTAAAGAATTTGCTTTTGGGGGGGGGGGGGGCAAATGTTGAGGCATCTTGACTGCACCAAGAAAACCATGTCCTTTTGAAATTGTGTGTCTTTGCCTATGAATGCAAGCCTTGTTAAAGCTATTGTCAGCATTCCAAATATCATCCACAATTAAATCAGAGTCCAAGGCAAAGTATTGCTCAAAGTTCCAATTTATTAAGAGAGCCATGTTGGCACATCTGGGAAACCAAATCTGAAAGCTTCCAGGTTTTCCCCACCCAGTTGAAAGTTCAGGATCTTGCCCCCACACCAGAGGTGGGTTCCTACCAGTTCGCACCTATTCGGTAGAACCGGTTCGTCAAATCTACCAAACCAGTTAGAAGAGGTTCCACCAGTGGACCCGGAGAGCAGGCCACACCTACAGAAGAGGCTCCAAAAATTTTTGAAACCCACCACTGGTCCTTGGATATGATTATTCTACACTATCATGCTCCTATTTATAAAACTCAGTGCCTCTGTGAAAGGTAAGGATGACTACTGCGTTTTTGGCGCAATCAGAACATTGCGTGTGTTGAAGTTGTTTTAACGCAAATCAAAGATGCCTTTAAAAAAACAAGTTTACATCCTATTCTTATGCATGCCAGTGCTGTGTGTGAGGTAATTTAAGGTGGTTCTGACAAGTGTCGTCGGCATCTTCATATCCGGTCACATGGGTGGCAAGCCACTCCCATCCGGTCACATGGGTGGCAAGCCACTCCCACAAAGGAGGCCACACCCACAGAGTATGTTCGAACAATTTTTGAAACCCACCACTGCCCCACACCCACCAGCCCATCACATGGTCTAATCACCCACTGCCATGCTGGCAGTTCCACCCATCCAGTTCCGGTCAGGTGCAGAGGTGCAAAGACAAAGGATGACCTTGGCTTTCTAGAAAGAATGTTGTTATGGCTACATAGCATCTAACCCCATACAATCCCCCCTCCCATTTTCCCACCATAGAAAAAGGCATAGTAGAATAATAGAAAGTGTGGCAGGCCAAAGACCCAAAAGAAAAAATGGCTGCAGGCCTGACAGGGATTTTAAGACTGTTACAAAATTGCCTGAAACTATTGGAACTGCATAGTATTTTAAAATATATATATATTTGCATTGAAGGCAGAATTAACAAGGCATAACTTGTGGATTTAACTTTTTTTTAATAAAACGGGATGATTGTAGCGTTCAGCCAAGCAAACCTTTGCAGTTTCATTTCCGTTTTGCTAAATGCTTTATTTGGCCATTATAGCAATAGCAATAGCAGTTAGACTTATATACCGCTTCATAGGGCTTTCAGGTCTCTTTAAGCGGTTTACAGAGTCAGCACATCGCCCCCATAAACTGGGTCCTCATTTCACCCACCTCGGAAGGATGGAAGGCTGAGTCAACCTTGAGCCGGTGAGATTAGAACCGCTGAACTGCAGATAACAGTCAGCTAAAGTGGCCTGCAGTACTGCACCCTAACCACTGCGCCACCTTGGCCATTGTGACTCGCATTCTACGATTTCCCTGCCACCCCCGTTGTGTGACTTGGGGCAGGGGCAAAACACAGAAAAGACGAAATTGCAATCGACGGATGAAATTGATAAAGGTGTCGTGGTCCCCGTCGGAGTCTGAATCTGCGGGGGGAAGATGAGCTGGAACAAGATCCGACAGAGATCTCAGAGGAAACTGGAGAAGAGCAGAGTCAGTCCGGAGAGGGATTTTCCGTGGCACGACAAAACCGCGGTCCACTTAAGCGCGCCCGATTAAACCGCATCGCTGACGTCATCAGCAGTGCGACAACAGCGACCGCGGAGAAAAAAGGGCGCTTTAAAAAGCGCTTTGAAAGCAAGCCGATTCAAAGTTAAGGTAAGGGTTAGGTTTGGGGTTAGGGTTAGGGTTAGGTTTGGGGTTAGGTTAAGGGTTAGGGTTAGGTTTAGCGTTAGGTTAAGGGTTAGGTTTAGTTAGTGAGGTTAGGTTAAGGGTTAGGTTTAGGGTTAGGTTAAAGGTTAGGTTAAGGGTTAGGTTTAGGGTTAGGTTAAGGTTAGGTTTAGGGGTTAGGTTTAGGGTTAGGTTTAAGGGTTAGGGTTAAGGGTTTAGGGTTAGGTAGTTTAGGGTTAGGGTTAGGTTTAGGGTTAGGTTAAGGGTTAGGTTTAGGGTTGGGTTTAGGGTTAGGTTTAGGGTTAGGTTAAGGTTAGGTTTAGGGTTAGGTTAAGGGTTAGGTTTAGGGTTAGGTTTAGGGTTAGGTTTAGGGTTAGGTTTAGGGTTAGGTTTAGGGGGGTTAGGTTTAGGTTTAGGGTTAATTTTAGCTTTAGCATTCCAAGTGTGCTTTTTTCGTCGCGCTGTGATGACGTCAGGTACGCGGTTTCGTCGAGCGCACTTTAGTCGAACACGGTTTTGTGGTGGAACCAGATTTTCAGGATTAGAAAGACTTGCAGACAGGAAAAAGCAGGAGAAGCAAAGCTCAGGCGAAGAGCAAGGACCCCACC